>NC_133461.1:2335000-2402500 GCF_048565385.1 Saimiri boliviensis | reverse complement strand
ACACGTAAGGACATCCGGGTCTTCAGAACTGCCATTGTTTTTTGAAAATTAATATTCCTCTCATTCTAAGGCATGATCAACGCAGAGATAATAAAAATAAAGATGGGCTTTGTGAGATCATAAAATAAAGAATAAATTGAAATCACTTATGCTGTAGATATAATTCTCTCCATGCTGCACTTTTGAGAATATCACTCTCCGTAGTGGTATATCAGAACAAAGGAATTCTGAACAAATTAATGTAAATATATATTCTGATCAGACATTGGATCTGAGGTATTCACCAGCATGGTTGTCTTCGGAGCAACAGAGATTAACTCTTCCATCCTCCGGCTTCTTCAAACTCACCCCTGATGCTTTTTGCATGAAGATTTATGACCAGAATTTAAAAGCTATTATTTTTATAAAGTTAATTAAAATATATATCTGAAGTATAACACATTCTGTTGTTTACACTGATATTTAATATTATTTTAAATCCATATCTTACTAATATGTGCAAGATTTTAGATACATGAAGCCAGTTACTCCCGTTACCAATATAAAGACAGGTTAAAAATACGAAGGTCCTGTTTTGAGGTTCAGCGTGTAACTGTCACATTGCCTCACATTTTATTTTGTAATTGATCACCGTGTATTGAGATGAGTCCAGAGTCACCTGTGATTGTAAAGGGTAATTTGGAGAGGCTCCCTTAGCATGAACCTAATTTTCCCAAAAGGTAACATCCTGCAAAATTATAGAACAATATCACTGCCAAATAGTTGGTCTGGATAGAGTCCATTGCTTATGTTTGGATTTCTCCAGTTCTGCACGCACCTGTGTGTGTTTGCGTATGTTTAGCTCCATGTAATTGTATCACATGTGGAGATTTGTGTATCCACCAGCACCGTCAAGACTCGCAGCATTTCATCAGCACCAGGAGCCCTCCTGCCATCTTTTCTGCCACACCCAGCCATCTCTCCCACCTCCCTCCGCCCTGGCCATCCCATTCATTCCCCACCTCTTTTATTAAAATGTTACATAAATGGAACTGTAAATGATGCAGGCTTTCAGGAGTTGGCTTTTATCATGCAGCATAATTCCTTTCAGACGTATCTAACTTGTTTGTATCAATAATTCATTTTCACTGCTGAGTGGTATTTCAAGATAGGATGTACTGGAGTTTGTCGAATCACTCAGTCATTGGAGGACAGTGGGGCAGCTTCTAGATCGTCACAAGTAGAGCTTCTGTGGACATTCTCATTCAGAATTTTGTAGGAATGTCAGTTTTCCTTTCTCTGGGGTAAATGCCAAGGTGTTTGATTTCAGAGCTCGCACATGTGGCATTTGTTTTCCGAGCTTGCCAATCTGTTTTCCAGAATGGCTGTATTATTCTGCATTCCCAACAGCGACAGAAGAATGACCCATCCTGGTGAAAATTTGGTGTGTTCCACCTGTTTTAATTTTCAGCCTCATGTTAGGGATGTCACGGCATGTCGTGTGGTGTTAATTAGCATGTCCCCGACGGCTGACAGTGCTGAGCATCCCTCCACCTGCCCAGGGCCATTGTGCGTCCTCTTTGGTGAAGTGTTCACTTTCTGGACGGAAGGTTTCTGCTCTCACTGTTGAGGTTTGAGAGTGTCATGTGTGTCACAGGAGCAATCTCTTCTTCACACAAGTGGCTTGCAAATACTTTTTCCCCGCCCATTGCTTCTCTTTTAACTGTCTTAACAAAGACTTTAACAGAGTAAAGTTTTTAATTTGAATAAGGTCCAATCTACCAACTTTTTTAAACAGAATATGCTTCCAGTGTCAAGTCTAAGCACAAGTCCCAAATGCAGGAAATGTTCTCTATTATTTTTTTGTAAATGTTTCGTATTTTTGTCTTACGTCTAAGCCATGCTGAGTTAACTTTTTGTATAGGTGTGAGGTTTCGGTTGAAGGGTATTTTTTATTTGTTTGTTTCTGCTCATGGATGTCCGAGGCAGGCCCACTTATTGACAATGCTGTATTTCCTCTCCTGAGTTTCTCCACACCTTTTTCAAGACTCAGTTGGACATATTTGTTTGTGTCTACTTTGAGGTCTTCTGTTTTGTCCCACTGAGCTATGAATCTACCACTGTGTAAATACTATGCTGTGTTGACGACGACTGCTAGATAGAAATACTTAGTATCGCAGTGAATGATCTCTCACGTGTTATGCTTAGTGTTAAAGTTCAGTTATTGTCGTTTCTGTGCTTTTCAGAATGAACTTGTAGTATGCCTATGAAACATCTTGCTGGGATTTTGAAGGAAATAGCATGAAGCCTATAGATCAGTTTGGGGAGAATTAACCTTTCTCTGTGATGTCTTCCAATTCGTGAACACAGCATGTCTCTCCATGTGTTTGGATCTTTACTTCGCTAGCATTTGATAATGTTCAGCATCTGGATCCTGTTTGGGTTATGCTGTGTCTATACCTAAGCATTTCACTTTCTCCCGTCGAGGTGCGGAGCGGGCCCACCCTGCTTAGCTCCTGAGATCAGACGTGTGCAGGGTGTTGTGGCGGTAGATGGTATTTCATTCTCTTTAGAGCAGTTATATATGGTAACTGTGAACTTTAGTAATCACATACCCATCGTTAGTGGTGTAGAGAAGTGTGACTGATTTTCGTCTGTTTGCCTCCTGTCTTGCAGCCATACTAGAATCACTTATTAATTCTAGGAGAATTTTGGCGATCCCCTGTGATTTTTTGGTGCATACACACTAAAGATCATTTTATCTTCCTGCCGGGTCTATATTCCTTTTTGTCTCCGGTAACTTTCTTGGCTCTGAAGCCTGATGTACCTTATGTCAATGTAGCCATGTCTTGGCGGTGTGTGTATCTGTCTGTGTGCTTGCATAATATATCTACTTCCATAATTTTAGTGTCAAGTTATCTTTGACACTGAATCCCATATTTCTTGTGAGAACATATTGTTGGGTGCTTTTAATTTATTTTCTATTTGTTTTTGAGCCACCCTGACCATCACGACTTCTTAAATGGTGTTACATACACTATTTTACTTAATTCTTAATTAGGGCTCAAATCCGCCGTTTTACCTGTGTGAGTTTCTGACCCTGTTCCTCCTATTTCTGTTTCTGTGCCTTCTGACATGGCACTGCGCTTGACTAAGGATCCAGCGTTACTTGTTCACGGCGTTTCTGTTGTATTACTTCATGCGTGGTTCTTAGAAATTGCTCGGGGAGCCTTTGTACCTCAGTTTCACCTCCGCGTCGCCCTGGAGTGTGGCACGTTCACCTTCCTTCCTTTGGTTCCCTGCCAGCCCCATTTCTTCAATACAGCTGTCTTGACTCTCAGATGGTGCTTAGAGTTCTGTGGCAATTATTAAATTTATGACTTATGTATAAGTTTGTTCTCTCGCTTCTATAAAGAAATATCTGAAGCTGGGTAATTTATCAAGAAAAGAGGTTTAACTGGCTCGCAGGTCTGCAGGCTGTACAGGCTTCTGCTTCTGTGGAGGCCTCAGGAAACTCACAATCATGGAGGAAGGAGAAGCAGAAGCCGGCGTGTCCTGCCCAGCTGGAGCAGGAGGAACAGAGCGAAGCGGGAGGTGCTACACACCTTCCAACACCCGGGTCTCCTGAGAACTCACTCGCTGTCACGAAGGAGCAAAGACAGACCCCGCCCCCAAGATCCAACCGTCCCCAGCAGGCCCCACCTTCAACATTGGAGATCACAGTTCCACAGGAAGTTTGGGAAGGCACGCAAATCCAGACACGTCAACCTTGAATTTCATGGGAAGCGCAGGATCTTGTATTCACCAGTAGGCTCTTCCTGCAGCCTCCTTTTCCTTTGTAATGCTCCCAAACTCTATTGCTGTTTCACTTCCATTTTAGGACTTCCTTAAACCCGTCTTCAAAGACAGGTCTCCTGGCCACAAATTCCCCTTGTTTTTCCCATCAGAGAGTGTCTTTATTTTCCCTTTATTCTGGAAGACTCTTTTCACGAGGTACAGAATCTGGTTGATGGTTCTTCTCTCTCAGCACCAGGAAAGCTTGTGCCACTGGGTGGGGCCTCCGCGGTTGCAGAGGGAGAGTCTGCTGTCATTTGAGCTGCTGTCCTGTGGACCACACACCATTCAGCTCCCGTCCCTTCCAAGACTTTCCCTTCGTTATTCTTCAGGAGTTTAATCACCGTGCACATGAGCCTGAATGTGCTTGAGTCTGTCCTCTCTGGGGTTCATGCAGCTTTGAGTCTATGGGTCATCGTCATCGCCAGGGACCCTGTGCTCTGCCGTCTACGCTCTGCTGTTGCACTCATCTGTGAGTTTTATGTATTCTGTGATTGTATTTTTTAGCTATATAATTTGTTTGTTTTTAGAATAACTTCTACATTTTTTCTGATTTTTCTTTTCTCATTTGTTTCAAGATAATTTGTAAGTGGTTGTTGAATTGCTAATCTGATGGCTCCTTTCAAATCTTCCCTTGGCCACAGTTTTGACATCTGGTTCATTTCAGGGTTTGGGGACAGTTGACTGTCTGTTCAAGTTGTGACATTCCTGGTTCTTAGGATGATGAGTGATTTTCTCTGTGTACTGGGCATTTTTGTCTGTTGCCTTAGGAGACCCTGAGTGCTGCTTAAGCTTCTTATTCTAGTGGGATGTCCTGGTGTTATTGTGGCTGGCTTGGTTTCTGTGCTGTGCTGGGTTTCGCTGGACTCTGCTGGTGGCACCTGGGGCAGGAGGAGCTTCCTAGGGCTGTTGGGGGGTGGAGCCTGGGACCCTTCAGCCTGGGGAGGAAGGGGCTTCCCAGGCTGCTCTCCTTGTGTTAGCTCCGCCCTTGCTGGTGCGCCTTGGAGCCCTGGTGTCTGTGTTTCTTGTGAGGAAGGAGAACTTCAGGTTTGTAGAACGAAAAGGCTGTGTGGCCCAGCTCCTGCTATGAGATTTCTCCTGCTGGTGCCCCAGGTCTTGCAGGATGTGTCCAGGTTGGGGAGCAATCCCGAGGCCTGCAGGGAGGCAAGGCCACCCGTGATGCAGGACCCTCTGGCCAGGCCCTGGGCCTTCCAGGACTTGCCCGCTGCTGGTGGCAGAACCCATTCCTTCCAGGGCGACAGAGCCTCCCTGCTGCTTTCTGCCACTCAGGCCCAGCACATGCTGGGTTAGTACTTTAAAGAGTGTGTTTGTGTCATTACTTAGATAAAAAATGAGTTCCAGAAGCGAATGGAATTTGGTATCTTACAGTCCTCTTCTGCATAGTTGGCACCACCTGATGGAGCTTTCCTTTCTTCAAAAATAATTGCCAAATTCACCTGCTGACAGGTTCTGATTCAACAGAGGTCCCACACCTGGCTGCATATTCCTTTACCTAAAATACTCTTATAAGATTATGTAACTGTGTGGTCTCTACAGAAGGATTAGACTGTCCGCGGTGGAAGGGTGACCAGCAGGCTTCGAAGCTCTTTCGGTCATGCCGAGGGACCTGCCAGGCTCTGTCCTGACGTTGGCATCTGGGAACCACTATAGTAGTCTTTTAAAACCACACGCCCCAGCTCAGACTTCTGGCAGGTTAGTCACGTTTTGTGGTTATAAAGTAATTTCAAGGGTCAATGTGTGTCATTAAACTCACATTCCTGTCACGCAGGAGCACTTTACCCATTGTAAGTTAACGATTATTTTTTACATCAGAATAAAGGCTCAGGTCTTAGGAAGTAGGGGAATGGCTGACACCCCCCCAGTAAAGAGCAGCACTGATGTGAAGGCACGGAGGGGAGAGACGTCGGGGACCGTGCACCTGCCCACGCCCTGGCTCTGGTCTGGAGCTTGGTACCAACACCCGGACGTGTGCAGCTGTTACTGAGCAGGTGAAACAGACTCAGCTTCCATCTGCAAAGCCCACCCAAGTTCGGACATTGGACAAGGAGCTTCGCTTTCCACATCCTTCTCCTTCAGGGGCTTATAGTGACCTGGGCCATTGAGGGGCATGTTCATGGCAAAGCATTCAGACAGCACGTGGAAGAGTCCCGGAGCGCAGACGGGTCCTGCTGGGTGGGCAATCCGTGGGCCACACGCAGATCACTGTTGGTGGAGAATCCTCACCTCCCAACCCCCAGAGGGCAGTGGGAAAATGTGTTCTCACTTGGGAACCTGTGTGCTCACCTGTCCTGTGGTTCTGCACACAGCCAAACCTGCCTCCCACATGGCACAGACAACAGATGGGGCTGGGCCGGCCCTTCAGCTGCCTCTGCGCTGCCTGTGTGGACCCCGATGGAGCTTGCTCAGGCTTCAGGGTCATCCGTGGCCACAGGCTGCCCACCCACCTTCCTCTCCACCCACAGCCCCTCACCCTCATTTTCACTCCTGGCCTCAGCCGTCTGGTTCTACTCTTCCTTCTCAGAAACCACTATTTTGACAAACACGTCGTGTCGTCTCACTTGGGTCATTCACTTTTGACGTTAGGCAGCATTTTCTTCTCTCAACAGGATTTGGATTTGTTTAAAATGCCTGTTCGGGGTATGGGCTTCAGGAGTCTGCTCAGGAAGAAACGAGCAAATGAGGAAGACACACGGATTCCCCTCCACCCGCGGTGGCCTCTATCAGACCAGTCTTCACGCGGCCAGGGCGGATGTGGGCCTCCAAGAGTGGGTTCTTGGATTTTGCACCAGAAAGAATTCTACGTGAATTCATAAAGTGGAAGCATTTTGTTAGGAAAGTAGAAGAATAAGAGAATGGCTACTCTATCAGCAGAGCAGGCCGAGGGCTGCTGGTCGCCCATTTTTATGGTGATTTCTTGATGATACGCTAAACGAGGGGTGGATTATTCATGCCCCCCTCTTTCGACTGTATAGGATTCCTTCCTGACATTGCCATGGCATTCATGGACTGTCATGTGGCTGGCGGGAGTGAGGACACTCTCGTCACCATCTTGGCTCTGGTGGGTTTTGGCCGGCTTCTATACTGCAATCTGTTTTATCAGCAAGATGTTTATGACCTGCGTCTCGTCGACCTCCTGTCTCATCCTGTGACTCAGAATGCCTTCACCAACTGGGAATGCAGCCCAGCAGATCTCAGCCTTAGTTAACCCAGCTCCTTTTCAATATGGAGTTGCTCTGGTTTCAATGCCTCTGGCACTTTCAGAGAAAGGCCTCTGTCAGCTGCTGAAGAAGCGGGGAGAGGGACAGTGGTGTATGGGGAAGACAGTGGTGGTTCTGAAGGCCTTGAAGTCAGAGCGATAATGGACTGCTGGGGAGACCACCTGAAACACAGATTAAACATGAAGGTCCGACCAGGACAGGAGAGGGGCAGGTGACGGAGCCTCTGAGACAGGGCTGGGGTGTTTCACCTGGTCCTGGAAGCTGTAGTGGTGTGCAGAGTAATGGCCCCTGAAAGATGCCCTCACTCCAATCCTGGGACCTGTGAGATTCTCATGTTCCATGGCACAGGAGGACTAAGGCTGCAGCTGGAAATCAGGCTGCCAATCAGCCGACCTGGGGGCCAGGGTTGTCCCGGACCCTCAGTGGCCTGGCGTGATCACAGGAGCCATTAGATGTGGAAGAGGGAGGCAGTCATGCCGGAATTCCAGAGATTCAGCAGGTCCCTGCTGGCTACACCACTGGAGGAAGGGGCCATGTGAAGAGGAAGGTGGAAAAGGCCAGGGCAGCCTTCCCCCCGGAGCCTTCAGAAAGAAGCACTGTCCTGCAGACACCTGGGTTTTAGCCCAGGGAGACGCACACGCGACCCTGACCTCAAGACTGTGAGATAACAGATGTGCCCTGTTTAAAGTTGCTGCAGTCGTGGTGGTTGCTAAGGCAGCCATAGGCATGGCAGGTGTGCCACAGGAAGGCTGTGGAGAGCGGAATTTCAGCTAAGAGCCTCGCAGCAAAGGGCCATCATGACCAGAACTTCTATACAAGTGCCCTTGAGAACAAACCTGTAGGACTGGGCGGCAGGACAACGGCCTGGACGCCGGTGTGGACTTCCTGCAGGAATCCAAGCAGAAGTGGACGGCTGTGAGGTCAGCGTGGGGGCAGCAGGGAGCGGGTGGAGGCAAGCGCTCCAGGGATAAGAAGTAGGTGGGAATTCTGGGGCCCAGGGCCCACTGCTTGGAAGGAACAGGGGACGGTGGTGCTCAGGAGTGGGCTTCTCTGGGGAACGGTGGCCCCAAGAACCAAGGAGGAGCTTGATGGAGGTCGGAAGGGTCTTTGACGAGCCTTGGACTGGTTGGCTTTGGGTGTGCCTGGGAAATACGCAGAGGGTGGATCAGAGACAGCTGCGGGTGTAGAGAAGAAACCCTGCACTCCAGAGGGAGGCTCAGCAGTTGCTGGGAAATAAACAATATCCGGGATTTACTAAGGGATTGAGAAGGAAGGAAGAGATAGAAGCATGCGGCGAGGTGGAGGAGGAGCAGAAGGCCATGACGGAGGAACTCGCGGCCAGAATGAGACGGGAAATAGTGGGTGAAGGGTCCTGCCTGGGTAGAAAGGGAAACATGATGAAAATACGCAGAAAGAGAGAGCGCCAGGCTGAGGAAGGGGTGCTGCCACTCAGCCCCTGTTAGCAGGTGCCTCACCTGGGACACCCCAGTGAACACACAGTCCGGTCCTGCGAGTGTCTTTGTGTCCCCTCTTCTCAGCCCAGTGACGAGAAGACAGAGGAGGGAGCGGAACTGGGTTGTGATGTGGAGCAGGCTGGTTTTCTCTTCAGCACGGCTGCCGATGGACGGTCTGAGCTCCATTTGCATGACTCTCTGAATGCCCCGTGTTTTATGCTGCTTCTCTTTCAACGAAGAGGCACGCTGCCCTTGAAGACAGAACCCTGACCGGCCAACGGCCTGATCCTTCGGACTCCAATGGCCAGTGCAGCCGGGGACCCCGGCGGAGCCAGCGACGGCTTCCCGTCCCTGCTCCACACTTCCAGCCGACCTCCCTGTGGCACGCCTGTGGAGATGAAGATAAATTGAAACACGCAGAGCCCTGGGAGCCATGCAGGATGCCTCAACGGCGGTTCCCCAGCTCGCTGGAGCTGGCCCTGTGTGCACCAGAGCCAAGTCTCAGATTTCCGGGAATTCTGTGAGCCGGTGGCAGCTTCAGATCAGCCACAGTAGGACATCAGCAGACATGACAAATTGGGTTTCTGATTTTGTTTAAAGTTTTGGAGAACCAGTTGTTAAACATTTACCAGCAGACCGCTGGGTCGTCTTTTGAATATTTTAATAGTGGCTTGTTTATTTACCCACATGTACAATGATTTTATCTCCTTATTTTACTTAGCATAATTATTTGGAATTTAATGTTCCGTTTGTTAACATCTGTCTCCAGACCTCACTACCACCACCAGCTTTTGTCACCCTCAAATCGGATAAGTTTGTTTGTTAGTGTAACACCTTCTACAATTCCCTAACGAAATACTGAAAAGGGAGAACTGAAACAGAACCCTGAAAAGAAGCAGAGAACTGCAGAGGGAGGACCTGCGGGGTCCCGGTGCCCAACAAGGAAAGCCTCGGATCGCTCAGCAGAAGGGGGCCTTGGAGGTGCTGGCTGGGTCACAGGCTCCGCAGAAGGCGGGAGCAAGGCTCGGGACCGGCGAAGCCACCAGAGGCATGAGTGGGCCACGGCCAGGACCGGGCCGCCGGGCGCTGGGAGCCCCCGATGTGCAGCGGCTGTGGCCACCAGGATCCACCTTCCTTCTTCTAGGTGCGCCCCCGCAGCCTTCAGACCCTGAGGGGTCAGCCTGCGCCCTCGCTGTGGACTTACAGAAAGCACATTGCCTGGCTTCTTTTTTTCCATTTTCTAAATCGGTCCTCACTGTGGAAATTATTTACAGGAACACGAGAGTAGTCCAGAAACTTCCAGCGTGGACTGTGGCACCATCCACAAATCACACAGTCCCAATCTCCCACACTTTCACCTACCGATAAATGTTACTTCTTCGTTCAATTCTGTGATCACTCAGGTAACAAGCACGCGCTTGGTTTCCTGCTCCAGAAATAGCTCCGTTTTCTGAGGTTTTGTCCGCAGCTCCAAGATCTCCTACATACCTTGAACTTTAATCTCAGTATTCCCCAAGTTAAGGTCAACCTTTCTATTCAGAAAGAGTCAAGGACAATAATCCCATAAAAAATAATAAAGGAAAGAAAGGGAGAAAATGATGCAAGAGCAGAGAAAATGAAATTTTAAAAAGATAAAGCTAAGGATTTTCTTGAAAACAGTGTATCCCCGGAGTAAAGGGGCACCTGTCCCAGGATAAGTGATGGGAGGTGGCGTCTCAGAGGACAGCTGGGATTCTTCAAGACATCACTGAGCCACCAAAGTCCCTTCCGGTGCGTCGACTCCAGCTGCATTGCTGCTTACGACTCCGCCTGCGGTTTCACAGAGAGGCCTGGATGCCCAGACAGAAGAGAAGGAGGAGGTCCAGGGTGGGTCCGCCCCGGCCAGACCTGGACGGAGCAGCAGGTGGACCCTGCGTCAGAGCCTCCTTGCAGATGGGCCGAAGGAGAAGGGAGGTGACGCGCCTCTCAAGTCAGAAGGCACGAGCTGGTCTCTTAGGTCGCAGAGAGTTCCAGCAAATTCAGGGCAGAAAGAAAGCCCTCGACTGAATGTGAAGTGAGGAAGCCATGGCTGTACTTGAAAGGGGACGTGGCGGAATGGCGAAGCGGAACAGGCGCCGAACCATTCCGGCTGCAGAGGGAGGGCAGGGAAAGGAGTGAGGGCGGAGGAGAGCCTGGCCTCCTGGTGCTGAACGGGGTCCTGTTCCAGCAGCTTCAGCGTCCGCATTGGGAGCTTGCAAGAAATGTCAGCGCTCAGGCTGAGGTTTGACAAGCACAGGCGTGGCTGGGCCTTTAAGGAGCTTCCCTTAAATAAGGAGAGGAGCGGGCAGCAGAGGACGTCCTGGCTGTGATCAGATAAGTGAGTGCCTAGTGCTCGGCTCGGGAGGCCGAGGGGCAAATTGGCTGAGGTCAGGCCAGAGAAACGACTGTCAGAACCAGGGGCCAGGGAGGAGAGACAGGGTGCATCCCACAAGCAGAGGGCTCGGCTGGGGAAGACACAGGCACAGCGCTTCTTACCTGAGATTTTTAAAACTTCATAGAAACTTTTATTTCAAATACACCGGCTGGGCATGGTGGTTTACACCTGTAATCCCAGCACTTCGGGAAGCTGAGGTGGACAGATCGCCTGAGCTCAGGAGTTCAAGGCCAGCCTGGTCAATGTGGCCAAACCTCGTCTCTACCAAAAATACAAAAAGAAAAGAAGATATTGCAGATGGGCCGAAGGAGGAGGGAGGTGACATGCCTCCCTGGGCATGGGGGGGGGGGGGCCTGATCCCAGCTACTTGGGAGGCTGAGGTAGGAGAATTGCTTGAACCCGAGAGGCAGAGGTATCAGTGAGCTGAGATGGCACCATTGCACTCCAGCCTGGGTGACAAGAGCCAGACTCCATCTCAGAAATAAATACATTCATACCTACATACACAGATCTCTCCCTGTCCACGGAGTCGATTAGTGAATATATACCCATTTTAAAAGCCATCAGAAAATCTTTCACTATTATCTTCAGTTACCCAGATTCAAATATCTTCAATGTCTTAAAGTAAAATCCAAAATGCCTGTTTTCCAGAGAATCAGCTGTCTTCGATATATTCTTCTGTTTGGCATGTTAAGTGATCTAGGTGAACCAGAAACACGTTACATCCTGAGAACCCAATAATCTCTGTTTATAGTTATTTTAATCCCAAGTGAATTATTGAAAATAACGATGTGTGTTATCATATTGTTTTTATCAAGGGCATTTGAGCATTTTATGACATTAATTATATTCTGTGGTTACCTGGGAGTGTAGAGTGAATAGAGCAGAAACGGTGTACTCTATTGGGCAGAAACACGCATAGTGGGTGTGACGGTTAGTGCAAGGTGTCCCCTCGATGGGACTGAGGACGCCGGGATGCCTGTTGAAGAATTGTTTCCGGGTTTGTCTGATGGGACTTAGGGCGCTGAGATGGTGGCGAAGAATCGTCTCTGGGTGAGTCTGATGGGACGGAAGGACGCCGGCATGGCTGGTAGAGTATTGCCTCTGGATGTGTCTGGGAAGGTGTTGACAGAGCATATGGGCATTTGAGTCAGGGGACTGGGAGAGGAAGGTCTGACCTCAATGTGGGTGGGCATCATCCACTGAGCTGCCAGCTGGGCTACAACACAGCAGGTGGAAGATGGTGGGAGCAGCAGCTTGCAGAGCCTCCCGCTTCCTTCTTTCTTCTTCCTGCCTGAGATGCTCGCTTCCGCTCCTCCTGCCTTTGCATGTCAGACCCCAGGTGCTTCAACCTTTGGACTTGGCCACTCGTACCAGTGGCTCTGGCTTTCTGCAGCTCTCCGGCCTCTGGCCACAGACTGGAGGCTAGACTGCAAGCTTCGCTGTTTTGAGGCCTTTGGACTCAGGTTGAGCCACTGCTGGCTTCTCTCTTCCCCAGTTTGCAGACAGTATTGCGGTCATCTGAGCCACTTCTCCCTGAGACACCCCTTTCCCACCTGCACGGATCCTGTTAGCTCTGTTGCTCTGGAGAATCCTGACTAGTGTGGCAGGTTCTTCAGCAACTTGCCGTTTGTATCTGGTGTTGATGTGTGTCTTGAAAATAATATTATGACTGACACAGTGGTACTGTTTTAAAATAATTTTTTAGCATCATTCACCCCTATTTATTTAATGGGAGACTGCTTTAATAAAAGCAAGCCATCCCTTTTCCATATGCAACGCAGTAGCCACATTCAGTGGTTTGGCGAAATTCAGAGGCGTGCATCTACTTAGAGGTGTTCTCCACCGGAAAGAATAGCCGCCTCTCCGTTCCAAGGTTCAGAGGATAGTGGGGGGAAGAACAAAGAGCTGCTAATACAATTCCGATTGAAGGGAGCACGCGTTTATATACCTGCAGGGTGTGTGTCGCCTTTTAGTCCCGAAAGAGGAGAACGGCTTTGATTCTTGTGGTCACATTTGTAAAGTAGGTTTCTTTCTAAAAATCAATCTTGAGCACAAAAATAGCCACCCCCTCAGCCTATTTTTAAAGAAAAAGCCATGACATGAATTCAACGTGTTTTCCTTATGATTTGTGAAAACATTTTGATTTCTGCCTTGATTTCCACTCTGAACCTGATGAAACTGTGAAATCACTGAGAGCCATGAGTGTAGGCCACTGGCCACCCGGCTCCTGGCCACGGTCAGTGGATGAGGCATGGGCTCTCTGCGAGGGAGGCCCTTGCTGCCACTTAAAGCACCCAAATAAGTCTACATAAGTTAGAAATGCATTTTCCCTTAAAATAAGCTGAAGCGGATTCCAAAATTAAGGAATTTCAGCAGTGGCAATATAAAGAAATTGATGCTTGTAAAACAGCTAATGTCTTTCAGTAAATGACTTACTCTGGGTGTTAATAAGATCAGTGTTCATGGTACAACACCTGACCCAGACAGACCTCCCCCCACAGCGTAGTTTTTTCCTCCACCCGCCCCTCCTCCATCCATCCGCCCAGCCTCCAGCTCTCCACATTTCCCCTCCAGCCACGCGCGCACCCCCAAACATCCATCCGTGTCCCTCCACCTCCTCACACCCCTCTCTGTGCCCATTTTCCAGCCAAGAACTGACCATCCGTCATCCACTCATCCCTTCTTCCCCCAAACACCCCCAACCCAACCCTCCACCCGCCACAATCCACCACCCATTGCTAGAGTGTCTACTGAGTAATAAGCAGATTTAGACAACGATAATGCAGTTGTGAGAAGATGCACTCTCAGGAGTTTACAGTTCTTTGGGAGAAACATGTAAGTACATGGGAAATTACAATACACCATGTGTAGTTCTATAATGAAATATTGACTTCCCAGATAATTGAAGGACAGCCTGGAGTGGGGGCGTGAGGATAGAGGGGGTTCCCTGAAAGGGGAAAGGGTGAAGAACTGCAATATGCAAAAAGAGGAAAGTCATGGTGTAGCCAAGGAATATTAAATATTCTCATATGGGTGAAATACTGCATTTGGGAGGAGATGCACCTTATAAAATAAATTTAGATTTTGAAACTCTCTGATGACAACAGTGATGTTTAATTCGAGCCTCCCCCACACAAGGAAGAAAAATAAAAGGATTCGAGTAATATTTCACTAGCCCCATTTTTGCTATCTCACAGGAAAAACAAAAATAGTATCTTTACCCAGTGGCCATAACAAATTTGTCACAAACATTGTCATGAATGGTGAAGACATAAGAAAAAAACATGAGAAATTGTCTTTAGATTAGTGACACTGATAGCCAGTAACTCCCCTCCCCCAAATACTGTATCTTAAGAAGTCTATATCTCATTCATAATAAACCAGTAATTTCCCTTTCGTGGTGGTTTAAAGGAGGCAAGCTTTTACTGGAACCAGGAGGAATTCTGAAATTATTTGTGCCTGAGGCTTATGCAAGACCCACATAAGAGTTATATATTAGAAACGGTTCTGATTATAGAAATCCAAAATGGGAAAAATAGCACCTTCCTATTTACTTTCTTCCCGTTAAACAAACAAACAAAAATACTAATGAAGACATTTCTTAAAAAAAAAAAAATCAAAGATGATATCCACTGAAAATGATTTGAACTCAAGGCTAGAATTGGTCCTAATTGTTATTTCCTTCAGAATAGCGTTGCAGTTCCTTTGATGATACTATTGCAGTAATCTATGAAAATAAAGAGAAAAGAAGCAGCGGCAGGCTGGTTCTGCACGTCCAGCCGCTGCACACCCTCCGCGGAGCTGCCCTTTAGAACGTTTGGCCTTCACACAGACAAACTTTCACGGGACTGTTTGAGGAAGACGCAGAGAGCAATGCAAATGGAAGCATAGCACTGGGGACGCTTCACAGTGTTTACGTGGGGTGCAGCTGCTCAGGGTTCTCTAGTCTGTGCCCCTGCCTGGGCCACCGTCGCACCACCCTGTGGGTGGGCACCCCTCCGAGCAGACGGTGTCTCACCCCAGGAGACTGAGCATCTTAACTCAGTGCCCTGTCTGGTGGGAGGAAGCTCTGGGCTCACCTGAACCCTCCCTACGGAAACCTAAGCCATTTCCTCCCTTCCTATCGTCTGTGCTGAGAGGAACAGCTGGTCACCACCCTCCACATAATAACCCTTCAGCGTCCTGAAGATGGTTATTAGGTCAGCTTCTCTTCTCCAGGCTAAATAATCACAGATCCTTTAATCTTCCTCATAGCTCCTATTTTCCGAGTCTTTAATCGTTTCTGCTGCTCTCTGCTGAATCCCTTTCAGCTGCTTAAGTCCTGGTGTGTCACCTCTTCAGAGGGGTGGCATGGACCGTTTGAAGAGCTGGGCAGCCGGAGGCATCATGTCTCTGGTGACAGGCAAATTCTGCTGGACAGTCCAGCCGAATCGCTGTGAAAGCCGCTCCCCTCCGTTGCCCCGGGCAGGTGGCACACAGGGCAAGACAGTGACCTCCTCCCCCACCGCAAAAACATAGAATAATGACAATAGTAACGATAACTATAAAAACCAAACTGATGACACAAAAACAAGACACTGAGACAAATGTCAAGTCTTTAAAACTATAAATATGGCAGTGGGGAGAATAGAAATGATTACCATTGGGACTGGATAATGTATCGCATAATTCACAAGCTCTCTACATTGATATTTTTGCTTCTGAATTTCCAAACTGTTTTGTTGCACCCTTTTCAGCATGGGGCGTAGGCCCTTCTCTGTCAGATTCCAACCCATGGACTTCAGTTCCTACAGCAGGGCCTTGGAGCTGAGATGCTGGTGGGAATCACCTGGCCAGTGCCCCAAGAGCCTGGCTGCCGCCTGTGTGTTTGCAAAGCTCCCCAGGTGAATACAGTGTGCACCCACGGTGAGGCCACAGCCGAGAGCCTCTCCCCACACCCACACGCATGCTCTAGGATCGCTGCTCTCCCTCTGGGCTGACTCTGTATCTCCTCTGACTACTTAGTTAGATTTCATGGTCATGATTAAATCTGTTCCTATTCTCTGTGGTGTTATCTGCTGCTTCCAGCTTTGGTTTCTTTGTGCACTTAATGAACATACTTCCCATCCCATCATTCAGAAAATTGATGAAAGCACTTAAACAGCATTGAACCCGAGAGTTTCCTAAGGGAAACACCACCTGTCATGTTCTTTCATATCGACATCGAGCCGTTTATAAATATGCTTGGAGTCCAGCCTCCAAGTATTATTTTACTTATTATCTAGGCAGCCTTTCCTGTATGATGATTGGAATTTCACACACAATAAACCCAAACATCACAGGAAACAGCGGAGAACTGGGTAGACTTTCATTTTTCCTGTGGCTTAAGTGGGACGTTTCTTTCCTATCTGATTAAAATTACCTTGTGGCTTTTCTTTATTGATTAGCTACATAAAAGAGCAGTTAACACTATTTCTGAAAAAAGGACTAGACTTCTTCAAACACATTACATAATACTTCATTCACATTAATTTTTTGATATTTAAAATATAACCAAGCATATGATAGCTTCAATTGAATTTCAGAATATGTTTCCAAAGTCAGGATATATTTTTTGAACTTTTGTTTGAGGTTCAGGGTACAGGTGCAGGTTTGCTATATAGGTAAATTGCATGTCCTGGGGGTTTGGTATATACGTTATTTTATGACCAAGTAATCAACATAGTCCCTGATGGGCAGTTCTTTGATCCTCACCCTCCTGCCGCCCTCCACCCTCTATTCGGCTCTGGTGTCTGCTGTTCCCGTCTTTATGTCCCTATCAAACTCAAGATACGTTAATGCCACATGCGTCGACACTGGTACGGTCCTCACCTAAAACAGTGAAAAGTTTTAAAATCCAACTCTAAACATGCTTTCACATTTGTTCAGGGAGTATTCACTGAACACCTACTACGAGCCCAAAAGATCGATACGAATTTATTCTGAGCCCTTTTATATCCCTGTCGGCACTTGGTAGGTGGCCTCACTCTCGGACAAGGATGCTGAGCCAACCCCAGTCCTAGCGCATTGCAGATCTTCTCAGAGGGAGTCTGTGCTTCCTAGAGAGAGAGAAAAGCAGCCTCTCTGAAAACAGTGACACATATCTTCACATGTCGAAGTTGGAATACGATCGGCTTCCACCACTTCGAAGTGTGTCCATGCTTTATTGTAGCTATTAATCAAAGACAGAGAGGAGAATATGCTATCTTCTGGTTAAGAGATGCCTCTTTTTTTTCCTTTCTATTAAAAACAATCCCAATTTCGTCTATTCATTGGTCAGCAATGTGATACCAAGATGTAAACAAGGACTGGGAAAAATGAAATATATTTTCCCCTGCCACCCTGGGTGGGCTTCCTCTGTTCTTCCTAGTTTAGCAATGAAATAATATTGTTTCAAATGTGCCAATTTCCTTTTGTTCTCGAAACAAGCAAACAGTAGATTGCAAAACAGAACAGGATAAAAACATAATTACTGCTTTTATTTATTCATACCATATTAATGTAATATAATTATCCAGTAAGTGGGCAGACTCTTATGAATATTCAACGATAATGGCAACAAAAACTGCACAGTGGTTATTCCAATGAACACACAAAAAACAAAAACTTTAAGGAATGAAATAATTTTTTTCTATATTTTAAAATGATGCCTGACAGCTAAAGTGTTCCATAGTGGAGTGGAGGCAGAGGCTGGGGGAGGCAGATCCTGGGTCTTGGAAGGAAGCAGGAAGAGATTCTTACCCATCCCCATCACGATAGCCCTAAGTGCACCAGGGAAGGACTAGAGCAATTCAGCAAACCTCCAGAAATAAAAGTGGAAGAAACGTGGAACCATCAAGCAGCTTCAAATTCAACCAGACAGTGGGCACGACACACAGGGTCCTCACCAGGAGTTACATTCAGTAATTGGCAAGAGAGGGTCAGTTTCACCTTGGACACTGGGAATGCAGAATGCCTGGTGGGCAGAGCAGCTCCTGGGGCACAGTGGGCCTGGTGGCAGCGTGGAGGGCAGGGGAAGGGGGATCCCTGGGGGTGAACCCTGCTCCAGAACAGGGCCCCATGGGAGATGCGTCACATGGGAGGGAGGAGTCCAGTCTTGAGGTTCAAATGGCATATCCTGGTTTCTGGGAGCTGTAGTCAGATAACAATGTGAACTCCCGTGTGTGGCCTGGACGCCCTGGATTTAGGTCTGATTGGGTTGGATTTAGCTCAGATGTACAGCAGTTTGCAAAACTGATGTCAGTGTGCACTTTTCTACCTCAAATCAAAGTTGATCGGAAATATGCACCGTGACTAAAGGAGAGCTGAAAGTGGAACAACCCGTTACAATAATAGGGAATATTTCTGAGCTCTCTGAAACCTGTGCACCAGGTCTGTTAATCACTTTGTCTTATTTTGCCTAATCCTAACATAGCTTTTTTTTTTTTTTTATCTTCCTGTCACAGATGAGGAAACAGAATCTAAGAGAAATTAAATCATGTTTCCAAGATCAATTTCCCAAGAGCTGGTAAGGGGCCTCCATTCATTCCTTCATGGATTGCGTAAGTGTGGACTAAGCAGTTGCCACATTCTAGGTGGTGGGGTGACAGTGATGAGATCAATAGATTCAGTTCCATCCTCATTACATTGACAGCCCAGAAGAAGAGGCGGGCATTGAACTACAATATAAAATGTATAAAGGGGTAGAATATAATGGATATGAAGAAAAAGTGAAAGACTGCGTTTACAAAGAAGCACGTACCATGAGACCAGAGGCATGAATATGAAGGATGCAAGGAAGAAGTGGAGAAGTTTCTTCAAAGAAGAGGGAGTAGCATATGCTAAGTGCCTGGGAATGAAAATGTCACATGACTGAAATGTGGACAAAATGAAGGTGTACTGATAAGAGATGAGCCTGGGAGGTTGATCAGTCGGGGAGCCACAGCTCCCGTTTACCTAACTGCAGCACAGCTGTTGCTAACACTTCGTCTTGTTCCCAGAAGCATCCTGGTTTGGACTGACTGGTGTGGCTGTGTGAGGGCACGTCCTTTCCCACCTGAGCGGAGCGCCAGCAGGATAGTCCACATGCCTAAGAATTTTATATGTCCAATAAATATGCTCTATGCTTATAACTGGGAAAATACATTTTACAGAACAGAATGGAAAAAGTTATTTTTCTAAAGAAGAAAGTAGGCATGACATAAAAGATGGCGTTATTTAATTATCATTGGGCCTGCTTGTGTATCTGCAGATCTTTGGAAAGTAATATGACAAAGACATTTATACTTCATAAATTGTTTTGTGTTCATGCCATAAAACTTATTTTTCTTACTTCAGTTGAGCTAAATTACAGATTCTATTAAGATAATAAAAATATTCACATAACTTACATACTGGTGACCATAATGCCAAATGAGATAAACCCTCTTAAAGTATCACCTTTTTAGTTTTCCTTAATTTCCTCTTGATAAATTTTACTGCCCCAAGGCAGACACAACTAGAACTGCCGATACAAGTTTTAAAGTAACCATTGGATTCAGAACAATTTCAGAGGACATTAGGGTATCCAAGGCAATGGCGGTTACCTAACTCTGGATGTCACAATAACTCTACAATGAGAAGAAAAACAAATGGAACCACACAGCATAGCTAGAAGCCAAAGACTATCACAGTCATTTGGTTACCTACAGTAGAAAGTATCTACATGAAGAGTTTTTTCTTGAGTTCTCATGGCAAGACTTTTCAGAGTTAGGGAATACTAAAAAGCTCCCCAGAAGTAAGAAAGGAAAGTAAAAGCCCAAAGAGTGACATAAAATCATCCCAAGAAGCTAGAGGAGCTACTAAAGAAGTGAAATGAAACAATGGAACAGAATTAATCCACACAACTCTAATAGAAGAGAACATTGCAGAAATAAATAAAAGATACGTAGACACATTAAAAGAACTTCCCAGATGCCTGGCATAAATAACCCAGAATAATTTTCCTGGGGATGTAGCCTATTAAAATGATTAGATCTTGATTTGGATTCCTTAGAAATTCTGGATATTCGACCCTTGTCTGATATATAATTTGTGAATATTTCCCCCCATTCTGAAGGCTGTCTGTTTACTCTGTTGATAGCTGATTTTGCTGTGCAGAAGCTCTTTAGTTTATGTAGGTCCCACTTGTTAATTTTTGCTTTCATTGCAATTCCTTTGGGGGACTTAGCTATAAATTCTTTTCCAAAGCCAATGTCAAGAAGGATATTTCCTAGATTTTCTTTTAGGATTTTTTATAGTTTAAGATCTTATATTTAAACTTTTAATCCATCTTGAGTTAATTTTTGTATATAGTATAAGGAAGGGTTCCAGATTTATTCTTCTACATGAGGCTAGCCAGCTATCCCAGTGCTATTTATTGACTAGGAAGTCCTTTCCCCATTGCTTATTTTTGTCAGTTTTATTGAAGATCAGGTGGTTGTATGTGTGTGGATTTGTGTATGAGTTCTTGTATTGTTTCATTAGTCTATGTGCCTGTTTTTGTCCCAGTACCATGCTGTTTTGGTTACTATAGCCTTGTAGTATAGTTTGAAGTTGGGTAATGTGATGCCTCTTGCTTTGTTCTTTTTACTTAGGATTGCCTTTGCTATTTGGACTCTTTTTCAGTCCCTGTGAATTTTAGAAGGAGTTTTTTCCTAATTCTATGAAAAAATGACATTGGTAGTTTGATAGGATAGTGTCGAATCTGTAAATTCCTCTGGAATGTATGGCCATTTTAAGAATATCAAGTCTTCCAATATATGAACATGGAATGTTTTTCCATGACACAAATTGATATTTATATCGTCTCTGTTTTTTTCAGCCTTGTCTTAAAGAGATCTTTCACCTCCTTGGTTAGCTGTATTACTACGTATTTGTCCTTTGTGTGGCCATTGTAAATTAGGTTATTTTCATGATTTGTTTCTCAGCTTGAAAATTACTGGTATATAGAAATGCTACTAATTTTCGTGTACTGATTTTGTATCCTAAAACTTCATGGAGGTTATTTATCCGTTTAAGGGGACTTACAACTAAGTCTGTTGGATTTTCTAGGTATAGAATCATACTGTTAGCAAAGAGAGACAGTTGGACGTTTTCTCTTCTTGTTTGGCTTTTATTTCTTTCTCTTGCCTTATTGCTCTGGCTAGCAATTTCATTACTTAAAATTTTCAATCAGGTAGTTCCATGTGGGAATTGTTCCAAGCTTCATAAAATCATTAATAGATGATTCTGTGGCACAAAACTCACTATATATGGAGAAAAGCCTTCCAAAAATTTAATGAAGATAATATAACAATAATAAACCTGAAAAAAAAAAAAAAAGAAAAAAACCTACACCATGTGCAAATGGGATTCATCCCTGGAATACAACATAGGTTTAATATTAGGAAACTCATTCACAAAATATATCATTATATTTTGTTACATTATATTTATTATATCTGTTACATTAACAGATGTAAGGAGAATAATCTTACACATTATTTTAAATATTAAAAAGCTTTTATCGAAACTGAATTCCCGATTGAAAATTTTAAGAAACACCCAAAGACGTAAGAATATTTCCTTAACATCGACCTCAGTGTACTAGAAACATAAATTCAGAACAGAAAAGTGTAATCATTATCTCCATTACTAGTTCAAATTATACTGGATGTATTGCTAGAAACACTACAATTTAATGTGTCATAACAAGGAGACATAAAATAATTGAAAAAATATAACTAAGATTATCTCTCTTTACTGATGATATGAGCGTATCTGAAAAGCTAAACAAAGATGGGACTCACTAAAACAGTAATCAGATTTAATGACGTATCAGGAAATATTATTAATTCACAGCAATCAATATTTTTCGTATGCACAAACAATAAAAATAGGGAAATAATACTAGAGAAACTGCATTTATAAAAACATCAGAGACTATAACAGTTAGTAATAAGGGTAAAAATATCTATGCAAAATCTACATCAGAGATACTTTAAAACATCCTGAAGGGCACAAAGGAAGACTTTAGCAAATAAGATATCAGTTGTTCTTAGATAAGATGACTCAATGTCATAAACATGCAATACTCACCAGTCAAATAATATTTCAGTAAAAATATGAATGTGCTTTCTTAGGGGGCTAGAAAACTTGATGCAAGTATTTGTATAAAAATATATATGTATTATATATTAAATTATATATATTTTATATATATTTCTTATATATAAGGAACTTAGGGGCTAGAACGTGTGTGTATATATTTGTGTATATATATGTATGTGTATATATGTGTGTATATATGTGTAAGTGTGTGTATATATGTGTATATATATGTATGTGTGTATATATGTATGTGTGTATATATGTATATATATGTATGTGCTTATATATGTGTGTATATATATGTATGTGTGTGTATATATGTGTGTGTATATATGCGTGTGTATATGTGTGTATATATGTGTGTGTGTATATATGTGTATATGTGTGTTTGTGTGTATATATGTGTGTGTATATGTGTGTATATGTATGTGTGTGTATATATGTGTATATATATGTGTGTTTGTATATATATATGTGTGTGTGTGTGTGCGTGTGTGTATACACACACATATATACACACACACATACACACACACAACATAAAGCTAAGGGAAAAAAGAAAAGAACAGCCATATGGAAGATGAGCCCCATTGGGTATGGATACATCCAAAAACCCTGTAATCGAAAGAGTGTGGCTCTGGAACATGGATAAATAGTCAAAACAGTGGAATAAAATAGAAATCTCCCCAAATAGATTCAAGTACATATTGAATTTAGTATACAGGCAAATCTCAGAAATACTGTCGTGTCCATTCCAGACCACCTCAGTGAAGGGAACATTGCAATAAAATGAGTCACACAAATTGTTTGGTGTCCAAGTGCATATAAAGGTTATGTTTACACTGTACTCTAGTCTATTAAGTGTGCAATAGCATTATTTAAAAACTACATATGGTATTTAAAACACAGTTCACTGCTTATAAATGCTAACTATCATCTCAGTCTTCAGTGAATCCAATCTTTCTGCTGGTGGAGGGTCTTGCCTTGATGTTGATGGTTGCTGACTGATCAGGATAGTAGTTGTTGAACGTTGGGTTAGCTGCAGCAATTTTTTAAAATAAGATGACAATAAAGTTTGCTGCATTGATTGACTCTTTCTTTTGTGAAAGGTGTCTTTGTAACTTGACATGCCACTTGATAGTATTCTAACCACAGTAGAACATCTTTCAAAATTGGAGTCTGTCTTCTTCAACCCTGCCACTGCTTTATCAACTACATTTATCTATTCTTCTAAAATCTTTGTTTTCGTTTCAGCAATGTTCACAGCATCTTTATCAGAAATAGATTTCATCTCAAGAACTGCTTTCTTTGTTCATCCACAGGAAGCCACCCCTCACCCATTCAAGTTTTATTAAGAGACAGCAGCAATTCTATCACGTCTTCAGCCTCACTTGGAATTCTAGTTCTCTTGCTTTTTCTGCCACATTTGCAGCATCTTCCTCCACTAAAGTCTTAGTCCTTCAAAGTCATCCATGAGAGTTGTAATCAACTTTTTCCAAACTCCTGTTAAGGTTAACATCTTAATCTCCTTCCATGAATCATGAATGTTCTTAATGGCATCTAGAATGATGAATCCTTTCCATAACATTTGCAATTAATTTTGCCCAAATCAATTAGAAGAATCACTATCTATAACAGCTATAGACTTGCAAAATTTATCTCTAAAATAATAATACTCGAAAATCAGAATCCCTCCTTGATCCCTGGACTACAGAATAAACATGTGTTCGCAGGCATGAAAACAACCTTCCTCTCCTGTACATCTCTATCAGGGCTCTCGGCTGACCAGGTGCATTGTCAGTGAGCAGGAATATTTTGAAAAGGATTTTTTTTTTTTTTTTTTCTGAGCAGTAGGTCTCAACAGAGAATTTAAAATGTTCAGTAGACCATACTATACACAGATGTGCTGTCACTCAGGCTTTGCTGCTCTGTATCTAAAACACACGCATTCTTAAGTGCTCTAGGACTTTTGGAATGTAAATGAGCATCGACTTCAACTTAAAGTCACCAGCTGCAATAGCCCCCACCAAGAGTGTCAGCCCACCCTTTGAAGCCAGACACTGATTTATCCTTTCTAGCTAGAAAATTCCTAGATGGCATCTTCTTCCAGTAGAAGGCTGTGTTTTCGATATCGAAAATCTGCTGTTCAGACTCATCAATGATCTCGGCTGGATCTTCTGGGGAACTTCCTGCAGCTGCTGCCTCACCTTGCACTTCTATGCCATGGAGATGGCTTCTTTCCTTCAACCTTGTGAACTAACTGTTGCTGGCTTCAAAGTTTTCTTCTGCAGGTTCCTGACGTTTCTCAGCCTTCATCAAGTTGAAGAGCTTTAGAGCCTTGCTCTGGATGATGCTTTGGCTTACGGGAATGTTGTGGCTAGTTTGATCTTCTATCCAGACCACTCAAACTTTCTCCACATCAACAATAAAGTTGTTTGCTTTCTTATAATTCATGTGTTCACTGGAGCAGCGCTTTTATTTTCTTCAAGAACTTTATTTTGCAACCACAAGTTGGCTAACTGGTACAAGAGGCCTATCTTGGCTTTCCACATGCCTTCTTCACTAGGCTTACTCATTTCTAGCTTTTGGTTTAAAATGAGACAGGTGCAACTCTTTGTTTCACGTAAACTCTTACAGACCATTGTAGGGCTATTAATTAGCCTAATTTCAATATTGTCTCAGGGAATAGGGAGGCCCGCAAAGAGAGAGAGACATGGGAAAATGGAGGGTTGCCAGAGCAGTCAGGACATTTATCAATTAGGTTTACTGTTTCATATGGGTACAGCTTATGGAGCCACGAAATAATTTCAATAGTGAGATCAAAGATCACTGATCACAGATCACCTTTTACAACAGTAAGAAACGCATTTGACATGTTGCAAGAATTATTAAATGTGAGACAGAAACATGAAGAGAGCACATGCTGTTGAGAAATGTCACCGACAGACATGCTTGAGGCAAGGTTGCTACAAAGCTTTCATTTATAAACTGGAATCTCTGCAAAGAGCAACACAATGAGGTCTGCAATGAAAGTAGCATCTCAAATATCTGGGGCAATGATTTTTTTTTTTTAAATAAGTGGTTCTTGGTCAATTGGATGGCTATTCAGAAAAATATAAATGTAGATAAATACCGGTTGAAATGGATCAGCAATCTAAGTGTGAAAATAACATCATCATAAAAACAAGAGAAGAAAACACAAGTGAATTCCTCTGTGGCCTAAGCATAAGAATTCCTCTGTTGCCTAACTATATGCGACAATGTACATGCAATTAAAAATATGAATATATATGACTAAAATAAGAGAGATAAAAAAACAGTAAAAATAAAGAATATGCATAGAAAACGGCTTCAGAGTTTTTTTTTTTTTTTTTTTTTTTTAGGGGAAAGTCAAAGTTAAATGATAAACTAGAGGAAAACCTTTGCAATTTATATCATAAATAAAGGACTAAAATCCCTGATCCACAAAGAAAATCATAAGAATAAGCCGTAACTCTACGGCCATAATATAAAGGAGAATATAAACAATATCAACTCCTAGCAAAGGAGTGGTCCTTTGCACAGCCCATTCCCTCCTGATTCGTTTCAGTGTAGTTTCAGCTTTTATTGTTTCATCGCTAAACAACCCAGCGCACCTCCCTGCTCAGTGGAGCCTCCCATACGGTCTATATCCCCTTTATGCCCAAGGCCCATCCAAACCAGAATGGGAAATTTTTATACCAGGAGTGGTATTTTGGGTGGGCAGCTGCGGGAGTGTGGATTTTGGGTGGGCGATTGGGAATTGATGTGCCTCTGAATTAGCCAAATAACGGTTCAAATTTACTGATAACTTTTTTTAAAAATCTTTTTTGAAAGTGAGAGATACTATGGAATCATGTTTTAAAACCTTAACTCTGGAGCCAACTTTTTTGGGTCCATCTAAATCATCCATGTGTGTGACTTGAAGCAAATTTTCTTTTCTTTTTGGAGACAGTGTCTCACTCTTTCCCCAGGCTGGAGAGCAATGGTGCGATCTCGGCTCACTGCAACCTCCGTATCCTGGATTCAAGTGATCCTCCTGCCTCAGCCTCCCAAGTAACTGGGATTACAGGCGTGGACAACCACACCCAGCTAATTTTTTTGTGTTTTTAGTGGCAACAGGGTTTCACCATGTTGACCAGGATGGTCTCCATCTCTTGACCTCGTGATCCACCCACCTCAGCCTCCCAAAGTGCTGGGATTTCAGGCGTGAGCCACTGAGCCTGGCCTGAAGCAAATTTTTTTAAGCTAAATCTCAGTATCATTATCTATAAAGAAGGGAAAATGAACAATAGTAGTTACCTCCTAGGGGTGTTTGTGTGTCAAGTAATTTTAATACATATAAAGCCTTTAGAATATTACCTAATAAAAAGTCAGCACACAATTACTGTTAGCTGTTATTGCTAGTGATTAGTATTATTTTTATATCATTATAAACTTTTAAAACATTGTGTATTAGCTCTAAAAATACAGAAAAATATATTAGACATAATTTTAATTTTTTTCCAATATAGCTGATTATTACAAATGCTTGCTTTTTTATTTAAGCGTTTTTACTCTGTAAAAAAGTAATTAAATTACTTCTGAGTGTTCAACCAATACATGTCTAAAATGACCTTCTGAAGAACAGGGACTGGACATTACTCATGTTCACTTTCCTGTGCCTAGCACTGCACAGAGCTGAAAAATAGCACATGCTCTAGAAGAGTGTGAAAATAAATGAACCCACTCTAGTTTGCTATTAAAAAAAACTATTAGATAAAATTGAGCTCAATAAACATTAATATATTTCAGATTACAATTGTACAGTGAGGTTATGATGTGGCTGCTAACTCAGTCTACTTAGGGACGTCTGAGTCTAGCAGCCAATAGCAAGCATTTAACTCTGACCTGGTCTTTCATGTACCTCCCATCCCCCACTCTACTGTTTTAATTCTGGGCCATCCTGCAAATGCCCGTTGTGGGTTGCACTTTTCCATTTTCTGCATGACCCTCACTATAAAGGTTTTTATGTTAGAAATGTATAAACTTTGCAGAGAAGTCTTCATCTTTCTAAATGCAGTTACCCTGTAAGCACTAAGACGTTATCAGTCAGAGATTATTTCTATACCCTAATGATTCTAGTTACTGATCTGTAAATACGAGGTTTTGGTTGTGTGAAGTCGCACGATTTGCTCTTAGCCAATGTTATTGGTAAGCAGAGATCACGCATGGGGTAGCTGCCATTTGCTTATAGATTGAGGTTTTCCGCCTTTGACAAAGGTGTTTGTGCCACTTCTCTGGATTGCCTGTTCATGCCTTTTAATCACTTTGCTATTTAACTTTTTTATTGTAATGATTGGTAGCAGCTTTTTAAAACTATGTAAATAGTAACACTTTCTCTGTCTTGTAGACTAAAATTTGTACTTTTCTTGTTCGTAAACTTTAGATTTTACTTCTACGTTGCTTGAACATTTAACATTTCCCTAATTGCCTGTACATCAAATCATTTCTTCTTTATCTGTATAATATAATCTTTTACCTGCAATCTTTAATCTGCATGAATATTATTTTACATTGATGTAAATATGAGTACATAAATGTAAATCATAAAGGTAAAAACGTGAAGTCATGATTTAACTTTACTTTTTGTTCCCAAGAGATAACCAATTTTATCAGAAAATGTTATTGAACCATCATTGCTTTCTCCACTGATTTGCAATACTAATTAGTTTATGGATACCTTGTTTATGTCAAATGAGGCCAGACTTCGGATTGTTTCTGCCCTCTTGACAGATGTGCTTGTCTCTTCGTTATTACTGCAATTATTATACTGTGTTACATAATGGAGTTTCGAAATACTTTTCACATGTTTTCTGATAAAAACAAAATTAATGCATTTGTTGTAGAAAATGTAGAAAATATAGAGGCAAAAGAAAGTAAAAACCTTCCAAAGCCTTGCTGCAAGAGAGAATCGCATATATTCCATTGGTTTACTTACGCACTGATTTTCTTTTAAGTCAGACTACATGGACCCTGCATTTACTCAGAGCCCCTCCTGGCTCCTGCTCACCTTCCTCCCGCCGGTTCCCTCTCCCTCCTGCCACTCTCCTCCCTGTCCTACTTCCCATCCCAGGTGTGGTCTGTGATTGGTTTGGTCTTCGTGAAAATATGCCCCAGTTTGCAGCTGCCACTAACCCTGCTGCTCCCTTTGTTTCATGAATGTTCCATCCCTCCTCCTTGTCTCCCTGCCTCAGGAGGTGTCCAGAATTCTTATTTGTAACTTCCGTGCTCAGTGGAGAAACTGCCTTAGGGTAGGTTCAGTTTGGCCAAGGTGGACAGTGGATCATTGCTCACTAACGAATTTTCTCACCTTATAAAGTGGTCAACTCCTAGACCCCTTAGCTTTCCAAAGCTAGAGAAGAATTGCAAAATGGGGCATCAAACTTAATTGTAATGTTTTTTAATATGAAGGGTGGGAAGATACACGAGCTTATAGAAACAACAGAACATCAATAGTTGAACAGTGGGGCAATTACTGTGACTCTTGTAAAGACCCTTCCGTGAGGGAAAGCATTCCGGTCAGGAGGTGCATCCCTCTGAAAGGTCAGGAAGCTCATTTCCTTCTCGTCTCAGGCAGTAAAAGATACAAAGAGAGCAAACCTAGTAAAGTCCCACAGTAATCGTTGCGTAGGTGCATAGCAGCATCGCCTTCAACTGTAACTATTGACTATTTATTGTGAAAGAAGATAGTTCACATGATGTGTCCAGGACTGTGTCCAGAGTGAGAGATAAGGCATTGGGGGGCGGATCGGGAGAAAAAACACTGAAACGCAGCAACTTTTGCAATCAGCCTACATGACTAAAGAATGAAAGGGGTTACTCCTGTGGCCACGGTGTGTACAATCATGGTGAATTTAAAACTACCTCCAAGGGAATACTACCGGGTGTGTTTAGGTCCACGATTACACGAAATGAAGATTCAGAATGAGCAGAACCATTTCGCTTAATTAGAAACGTTCAATAAGTGCTACAAATGTACAGTAGTGGGTGCACTAAAACGAGAGACGTTCACCCGAAAAGCATTTTACTCACTTTTTTGTTTACTTGTGTTACGTTTGGAAAACCATTAATATATCCCCCAACTAAAAGATAAAATAGGATGTGGATAATAATTGCAAATACTTTTGTCTTTAGAATATATATGTGTATATGTCTTTAGAATATGTATGTATATAAATGCATATGTGTGTGTTTATATGTTCACATATATGAATGTGTGTATAAGTGTATGTTTGCATGTGTATGCATATATGTGGGTTTTGTGCACGTGTATATGTTATATATACGTATGCATGTGTGTGCAGAAGTGCGTGTCTGTACATACATGTGTGCATATACGTGTGTGCATTTACGTGTCTGTGTGTGTGTCTTTGGAGCTTAAGTACCCTGCAGGAATTAAAGGAAAAAATGGTTTTCACAGAGTGTTAAAGAGCTATTTTTCTTATATTTCTTTTCTTTGATATTATTTTTAAACTCAAATGTACGAATTCTAATGATTTGCAGTGATAATCAGAATACTCTGAGTCGGGGTTTGGTCAAGGGCTGACAGTATCCCTAATGAAATTTCCAGAAAGACTGCAGGAGAAAGCTGGAAAGAGAAAATAAAGGAAAGAAAATGAGAGAGAGAGAGAGAAAGAGGAGAAGCTGATGATAACAGTCTTTCCGTGAGAGCTTTCAAAGGCAGTCATCAAGAGCGTGGCTGCTGCCCTCATAATTCTGAGTCTGTAATGGGAGTGTTCGTAGATTCGCCTCTTGAGCATGTGAACTGGAATTTCTCAAATGAAGGGAGTAGTTCAGACACAGTTCTATTTTTAAAGGCAAATACATGAATGTTTCCGAAATTGTATCACTGTGTTATGTGACCGCATCAAATCTGCCAAAGGAACCAAAATCAGCCCTGCCCCACGTGTGGTCTTCACAGCATCAGCAGTCCTGAGTGTCGTCAAATAAGCAGCTTTGGAACCACCATTGCTTACATCGGTTTTGGTTTAATTCTTTCATCGAGATTATGTTCAGTTTCAGATATCACTGAAAAACATGGTAATCACGATTGATTGCATTGGGATCAGCTGTGGCATGACTCTGCTGTCATATCTTGATACGAGTGTAAAGAGGATGCCAAATAAACAAAATCTCTAAACAAAGCATTTCATTATCCCAATGCTCCATTAATAACAAAATTATCTTCTTCATTACTCAGTTCACATCTACTTTTCTTGGCTCAAAAATTTGATTAAATAGGTAATTACAAGATTCAACATTTCCAATGCTTGCATGCAGATCTATCTCCAAGTTCTTCACAACAGCAGTTATAATTAGAAACCTTCATGATGCAAGTAAGTGTTCTACCTGCAGTTACTGGGGAAGTCCCAAAATGATATCCTGTCTTCTAAATGAAGAAAATCATTTCTATATAAAGTGTATCTATCATACACATACAGAGATAGAAACTGAGCACAAAAGATAGATGTTACCTGTGCATAAAAAATATTTGAAAGAAGAATTTTCATTTCTGTATTTAAAATGCATAGCTGGGCATGGTGGCTCACGCCCGTAATCCCTGCACTTTGTGGGGCTGAGGCACAGGAATCACTTGCCCCAGGAGGTGGAGGCTGTAGTGAGCCTAGATCGTGCCACCGCACTCCAGCCTGGGTGACATAAAGTGTCTTTCTTACCTTTAGAATCTATAGGATGTTGAAATTTTACTTTACTGCAAAAATTGAAAAAATGTGGATGGTTTTAAAGATAATTTGTTCTACACGGTCTGTCTTCAACGCAAAAATAAAGGCATTCACCTGGTGAATGGTCTCACAAACTGGGACCCGTGGTTTTGAGCAGGGTGGACAGACCGAGGCCCACAAGTCAGTCCAACTGTTCTCCAACTATTCTAAGTGAAGCTGACTGGAGCGTAGCCACACTCACCTGCTGACCCGTGGTCCTGCTGTGCTGCTCAGGCGGGGTGAGTAGCTGCAGCAGAGACCCTATGCCTGGCAAAGCCTAAAATATTTGATATCTGACCCTTTACAGGAGAAACGTGTCAATTTCTGGCTTTCGGTGCAGATTATCAGGAAGACAGTTTCCAGGATGCTGTCTCCTCTCAGTGTGTTGCCCAAGGGTAGCTCTTGGGAAAGGCTCTAGTTCAGAAATACATGTTTCCTCAAGCACCACAACATCAAAAATAAACTAGCTGCCCGTGATGGACACCCTCCTCAGCACCAGAGATATTACAAAATATTTTCAAACACTCATGGTTTGGAAGTAGGCAAGCCTGTGTCTTACATGCCAGAGTGAGGAGTGAGGTCCAGGGAAGGTCAGCTCCTTGTCCGGGGTCTCCTTGTCCGGGGTCTCCCAGCCAGGAGCCTCAGACCTGGGGCTCACACCCTGGGCCATAACCACCTGGGTCTTTGGACATATTTATTCTTACATGATTTAGGATATTAGAAAAACAAACAAAATTACACCCCTTGATGAAATACGTATTCTAAATTTAATGAGAAGAAAATGAGGGCTTTAATTTTCTCTTCGGTCCACATGCGCACTGAAGTAGGCTTACTCTGTTACGAAAACACGCAGCAGTGGGTTCATGCAGCTGAGAGGTCTGCTGAATTTTCACTCTTAACTAAGCATGCAAGATGAGTACCAAAATCATTACAGTTATGTGTTTTTAATGGCTTGTCTGGGTTGTGTTTTGTCCAGAGCTGGTGACGGAGCTGAGTGCTAGCCAAGTTTTTTAGCATTCACACGGCTCCATTTCCACATGGTAATGTGACAATACCGTTGGCTTCTGCCATCCGCCTGGCCATATTTCTGAGTCAAGTACACAGCAGTCAGCCGGCGGGGGGCTTCCCAGCCTTCTCCCGTGGGAATGCGGCACCCACCAGGTCCAGGGCGCCTCCCTCGCTGCAGGAGGGTGCCTGTGGGCTGAGGACAGGGGGCTGCCTTTCACCTTAGAAGAGTTCTTTGGATGGTCTTCAAGGAAAGTGAAGTAAACCCCACCTCTGACAACGTTGGGGACTCTTGTACTGTTTTGAGGGACGCCCCCTGGCGGTGTTGCTGGGCAGTACACACTGTTTGTCCCTGGCTGTTCCTTGCACTGAAGTCGTTAACAGAATCAGAATACAGAGCCAGTGGTGTGGAGGTTGAGGCACCCTTTGACAGAGCAGAAGCTAAAGCCGAATCGACCCTTAGCTTGGCAGAATGAGAAACCTCAGCCTTTCCATTTATACGAAGACGCACTTCTCCGTCACCACCACCCGCCAGTGGATCTCTCTCCAGCTCTGTGATTTACTTCTGAGTTCGTTAAACATGCTGTTTTTGCTCTAAACTCATAATCTCAAATGCAATTTTGATGGAAATCTGAAGTTAAACAAGTTTGACTTGGTGATTTAAAACTGTTAATCACTTTATTTTTCTTTTAAAGAAGACAAGTTAAGAAAATATGAAAAATTCAAAAACACCATAGTAAATAAACTAAAATAAATATTTTGTTATTTTAGTACTGGGATACTTTTTTTTTACTAAATATATTTGCTATCTTTACTAGGTACATGTATGTTTGAAATTTCAACGTCAATAATACAAAACATATTTCTAGTTTTGTGGGGGGGAGAAGACTAATTGCTATTTTGAATGTGTCACAGTGACACTGCTAAATACAAGTGACCATAAATAAATCATACACAGGAAGGTAGAGCATAGGCTACTCCTGGACAGAGGAAGAGTATTATCTAATGTGCATTTCCTTTTCATCTACCATGAAGTGGACCCCTCTCTTTGAATTTGTCAGAAGAGCAAAGTAAACCAGAGAATGTTCTGGGATTGTAGCTGAACCACCCCAGAAATCTGGAGGGTCCTGATGAAAAGCAATCAGTGGAAAGGCAGATGCCTTTTTAAAAATAAAATAGGGTCAATGGCTCTTATTGTGAAAATCATTTATAGAAAGGGAAAAAATGATACCCAAGTTATGCAGTAAAATGTGTGACATTCCATGACTGTACATGTCATACCAAGCTGAGCTTCACCAGTAGAAAGTGCACAGAGCTCCATGTCCCTGATGGAACACCAGTGAGATCTAACGGGTGGCTTTGGGAACAGTATTAAGCTTCTGTATCCCAAAAAGTAACTGATAGAACCATTCTCATAGAATTAGTGGGACAAGAAATGAGTCTTCTATACACCATCACAAAAATATTGTTACGTAGAAAAGTTTATTGGAGCGTGCTTGAAAATTAGTTCAACTTTCCTTCAGATTCGAAATAGTTCAGTATAAAGGAAAAAGAATTGCCAATATTTTTAAAAGATGTTTATGACAATCACTATAGAGTTTTTTTGGCAATATTTATTATGAATGTGTAAATAGTGATGGTAATTGTACTCTTTGTTATGTGTGTGTGCAGTAATCAATAAACCTAGTGTTAAAACTTAAGTTCTGTTAACATTTTTTGAGAAGATTTTTAAATGTTTAGAAAAAAATATTCTGTTTGAAGCCTCTTAATCTATGACACTCAAATAGTTGTCATGGGTTTGAAACTGAAAAAATCAGTTCCAATTTTTTTTCTCTCTCTTTTTAAAATCATTTGCAAAGTATTTGGGTATTTTTGGTTCTATCCTAAATAGGCATCAGCTTTACCTTGGTCATGTGCTTTAAACTACTGGGGAAAACCTGCAAGATATTACTTGCTAATTTATATGGATAGAAAAGGGATGTGTGTGTGTGTGTGTGTGTGTGTGTGTGTGTGTGTACCTTTTCTGTGTGGGATATATATGTGTGTGTATATATATATATGTATATATATGTTTCAAACATGAAAGAAAACTTAAACCAGTAGAAATAAATGTTTAAATCAGAAGACTTTGTTCCCTGCCGTTCTGTTTTCTAAGACTTTTTACAGGTGCTGGGCGCATTTGGGTGGCTGCTTTTCATTAGGAGTCTCTGGATGGCTAATTTCCTGTTCATTTTTTCCCCAAACGACGGCTCGGGGCTTCTGCCAACGCAGCCCTTACCGGACTTACAGGCCGATCTCCGCCTTTCCAGCGCAGACAGCCACCCGGGGTCACAGAACTCACGCACTCCACTGCACCTTCAAGCGTCCAGCTGCCTCTTCGCCCCGACAGTTCCAGACCCCAGAAGCGTCCGGCCAGCGCGCGGCGGTCCCAGGCCACGGCCGCAGGCTCAGTGGCTCCGTGGCTCCGTGGCTCCGTGGCCCCGTGGCCGCGGGGGGAAGGGGCGCGCAGCCCGCACCCGGGCCTCCCCTCCGCCCTCTCCAGCCGCGCGCTCCGGGGGCCGCCGCTCCGTGTCCGGATTCTCAGCCAAGCTCCGCGCCGGCCCTTGCGGGGAGACAGACGGTGCCCTGCGGCCAAACGCTCGGACCCGGAGCGCGGACGCCGCTTCCCACCGAGCCACGGCGGGAACGGGGAGCGGCCGCGGCCGCTAGATGGCAGCGCAGCCCCGGCCTGGCCCGCGGGAGGCGGCGGCGCGGGGGGCGCGGGGCGTGCGGGGGACGCGGGGGAGGCGGGGGGCTCGGGGGGGGCCGCGGGGTGCGCGGGGGGTGCGCGAGGGGGGAGGCGGGGCCGCGGGGGGCGCGGGGCGTGCGGGGGACGCGGGGGAGGCGGGGGGCGCGGGGGGGGGCGCGGGGTGCGCGGGGGGTGCGCGAGGGGGGAGGCGGGGCCGCGGGGGGCGCGGGGCGTGCGGGGGACGCGGGGGAGGCGGGGGGCGCGGGGGGGGGCGCGGGGTGCGCGGGGGGTGCGCAGGGGGTGCGCGAGGGGGAGGCGGGGGGCGCGGGGGAGGCGGGGGGGCGCGGGGGGCCTGGGGGGTGCGCGGGGGGGGAGGCGGGGCCGCGGGGGGCGCGGAGGGCGGGGGGCGCGGGGGAGGCGCCGGAGGGGCCGCGGGGGAGGCCGGAGGGGCGCAGGGTGGGGCTCGGGGGTTTCGCGGGGGGCGCGGGGGTGCGGGGGGGGCGCGGGGGTGCGGGGGGGGCGCGGGGGGGCCGCGGGGGGGGCGCGGGGGGCCGGAAGGCTGGGGGGCGCGGCCGGGCTCCCAGTCCTCCCTCCGGGGCGCCCAGGTCTCTACCCTCGCAGTTACCGCAAGGCCGGAGCCTCAGGAGGAGCCAGTGCGCTTTAACTTTCCTCCAGATTTCACACAGGTGAAGCCTACGTGAGAATCAGAGAGGGAATTAAAACGCGGTTCCCGACGGGGTCCGGCTCCCAGCGCCCCCCGGTTTCCCCGCGAGAAGACGCCCCCCCCCCACCCCGTGGGAGCCCGGTGCTCTGGGGCCTGCGTCCGCGCGGGCTGGGGTGCGGGTTTGGAGTCAGAGTTTTGTTCGGAGTCTTTGACCGCTTATGATTGCCTTGATCTATTTCTGGACAACGTCCAAAAATAAAAAACATTGTCCTTATAATAATTTGGGAAACTTCAACTACATGTTGCATTATTCTTTCTTTCATCCGGAGCGTGTGGTTCTGTCTATAGATATATATACACACATGCACGTCTGTGTATGTGTGTGTACATATGTGTGTATATACACACATACATATCTCTTAAAATTATATGATTTAAATATATAGTATATGTATAATATGTAGTATATATCCTATATATTATGAAAATCTAACTACAAATCTCCCTACACAGTCATTAAAGTATTGTGTCTGTGTGTGTATATATATATATATATATACATATAATGTAAAGACATTGATAGGTATTTTCTTAGTAGCATTAAAAATGTGCCCTTTGATGGCTTTAAATAATTTTTTCTTTTGTAAAGTATCTGTTCATATCCTTCGCCCATTTTTGAATGGGCTTGTTTGTTTTTTTCTTGTAGATCTGCTTTAGTTCTTTGTAAATTCTGGATATCAGCCTCTTGTCAGATGGGTAGGCTGCAAAAATTTTTTCCCATTCTGTTGGTTGCCGATTCACTCTACTGACTGTTTCTTTTGCCGTGCAGAAGCTGTGGAGTTTGATTAGGTCCCATTTGTCTATTTTGGCTTTTGTTGCCAATGCTTTTGGCGTTTTGGTCATGAAGTCCTTGCCTACACCTATGTCCTGAATGGTTTTGCCTAGATTTTCTTCTAGGGTTTTTATGGTGTTAGGTCTGATGTTTAAGTCTTTAATCCATCTGGAGTTAATTTTGGTGTAAGGTGTCAGGAAGGGGTCCAGTTTCTGCTTTCTGCACATGGCTAGCCAGTTTTCCCAACACCATTTATTAAACAGGAACAGATACTTTACAAAAGAAGACATACAGGAGGCCAACAAACATATGAAAAAATGCTCATCATCACTGGTCATCAGAGAAATGCAAATCAAAACCACATTGAGATACCATCTCACACCAGTTAGAATGGCGATCATTAAAAAATCGGGAAACAACAGATGCTGGAGAGGATGTGGAGAAATAGGAACACTTTTACACTGTTGGTGTGAATGTAAATTGATTCAACCATTGTGGAAGACAGTGTGGCGATTCCTCAAGGACCTAAAAATAGAAATCCCATTTGACCCAGCAATCCCATTACTGGGTATATATCCAAAGGATTATAAATCATTCTACTACAAGGACACGTGCACACGAATGTTCATTGCAGCACTGTTTACAATAGCAAAGACCTGGAACCAACCCAAATGCCCAATGATGATAGACTGGATAGGGAAAATGTGGTACATATGCACCATGGAATATTATGCAGCCATCAAAAACGATGAGTTCACGTCCTTTGTAGGGACATGGATGAACCTGGAAACCATCATTCTCAGCAAACTGACACAAGAGCAGAAAATCAAACACCGCATGTTCTCACTCATAGGCGGGTGTTGAACAATGAGATCACATAGACACAGGGAGGGGAGCACTACACACTGGGGTTCGTTGGGGGGAAATGGGGGAGGGGCAGGGTGGTGGGGAGGTGGGAAGAGATAGCATGGGGAGAAATGACAGATACAGGTGAGGGGACGGAAGGCAGCAAACCACATTGCCATGTGTGTACCTATGCAACAATCTTGCATGTTCATCACATGTACCCCCAAACCTAAAATGCATTAAAAATAATAATAATAATAATTTTTTCAAAATGTCATCAATATCATTCCAAGGTTGCAACCACCCAGTGCTCGTGATTGTTGAAAAGAATGCGGTGGTCACGTTCCCTAGCACATGGCAACATCATTAAGAAGTCAGCACCTTTGCGACTGCTTACAAATCCTCATCCCAGAGCAAGTAAAACATGGTGTAAGCAAGGGTGCCATTCAGAAAAACAGTAAACTTTATACTGTGTACACTTTTAATTCATGCAAAGTACAAAGTTGTCCTTTACTGTGATTTTGATTCAAAGCCTTAAGACGCCCTCATTATTAGTGAGAACGTGAGGCTTCACACTTTCTCTGTTTCCTGCTGCCTAAGCCTCACAAGTGGTTTTAATGCAGGAAAACTGTTGATGGACGTGCTGACGGGTTCTTTTAGAGCTTTGATCAGAGTAATTGTATTAAATTGAAAAATTATGTTCTCTTCTATTAGTTATTAAAAATATAAGATAGCCTCTTTGGTCCTAATCTTTACAGAAATGAAAAGCGGGTGTAGAACACTTGTGGGCTGAGACACTGATCACGTGAATCGCATCTGCTGTTTCAAGTCCTCAGTACTGTGCCTGTTTTGTGACCTAAGATCCTCAAAACAAAAACAGTCTTACGTGGTTCTGCCTCATGTAAAGCAGAATATGAATACACTGATGTGTACATCCCTAAGGATGCGCGCACCTAAGGCCTATGCGTTCCTCATGTCTTGTCAAGTATCTTTGTGGAGTTGTTTAGCTAAAATACAAACTAACACAATTCTTTCATATTTCGTTTTTTTTCAAAAGTAAGTTCTTCTCCACAGATTTTGTTCTGGAGTGGTGTTCTGAGTAATGTTATTTCTTAAAGCTTCAATAGTTCTAATCACCAAAACCAACCAGAATGCTACTAAGCTATGAATTATGAAGGATCTTTAGGGCTTTTGCAGATACAGCTGTTGTCGGACTTGAACGGTGATTTCGGCCTTTTCACTGGAACACACACAGATCACCCACAGGGTATATGCAGTTGGTAGGCCCTGGGTCCGTAAATACAGTATCTGGCCACCATTTGAGGGGTGTGTGAAAGAGAAGACACACTCCTACCATGAGGCAGCCTGCAGAGCACGGAGGGCCTGCCTGGGGTCCACGCCTGGGCCATTTGCTGAGGCCATGCAATTGGTGGGTACAAGGACATTCGAGGGTTTCAAAGATGGATTGCTTAACCTTTGCTAACGTTTCCTCCCGACCACTGTGGTTCTTGCAGAGCTCCCTTTGCACAGCTGAGCTGTGACCTGGGAGTCAGGGGAAGGTCACTGGGAGCTCTTCTGTGGGCAACAGGAGCCCTGATACCCCTTTCCCTGACAGCCTCCACTGTCACCCACCTCTACCTGCCAGTCACTGCTCATGGATACTTGTCCCACAATTCATTAAATCCATTATTATCTCTGAAAACAACACAGATGCTCATAGTGTCTTTCACAATAGGCTGCCTGTACAATTGAACCCGAGGCAGGCCAATGGCCAAGGCATTTGGTCATTTCACACCTGTGCCAGAGGTGGCAGCTGCACAGAGATTTCCAGTGCCATCAATTCTCTCCTTCCTGCCTATGGATGACATAAAGGTCATGGGCATGAGGCTCTGGAACAGCAGAGAATAGCGCCTGGCAGGGTCCTACCGCGGCCACAGCAGGAGCACACTCACACGGAAACTGCTGACTTCTGAGCTTTCCCAACAGTCAGGTACTCACACTCAGCAAATGCAATGATCATTTATACCCAGCAATAAGGGGTACTGCTGAATATTATTTTTTTCTAATGACTCATTATCCTGGAATGATGAGGAGATGAGTAGCATATAAGTGTATTAAAAACATAATTGCTTTTCTATTCAAACAGAAGCACATCCTGTACACACGGGGGAAATGTCTAATGAATAGGAGAATCTTTGCTCCTTTTCAGTTTGTGGCAGTGCTGGCCCATAAAAGTGTATTTAAAACCCTAATTGCCTTTAATTCCATCGGTTACCTGATGATTTCTTTGGCCACAGCGCGTGCTTTGCTGTTTATCCTACGCTGCCTTTCCCAGCAGTATTGCTACCAAGTGCCATGCAGTTCCACACATGTTATTTATGACATCTTTCTCAACATAGATATGGGCATTAATATAAATAATTTGCAAACATTGAGGGGAAAAATAGCTTAACAGTGTATTAAATTGGGCAAATTGCATGTACTTATGATACACACACATATACATGGATATACACACGTATATATTTATATATGTATCACATGAGAACATAAAGTGTGTGTATACACATATCTATACATAATGTCTATATGTTATACACAAATGATCCATATGTCTAAAAATATGTATGCATGTAAAAATTCAGTAACGCTAAATTTTAATTGAGTGCACAAATGTTATCTATGTAAGCTATTAACATCCATAAAGTTAGAGCGAGCATGCGTGCGTGCACACACACACATACACACACCTGCCTGCTTGTATACTCCAAGCACATCACCAGGAAGCAGTAATTTCCTAGGATTACCAAGGAATGCAGGTAAGACCAGCAGAGCTGTGAGCAGTGAGGAGGACCGCCATGTGCACAGACATCTCATTGGTGGTGTTATTCTCCACAGTACAGTTCTCAAGGACTGGCATTTCTCTCTAAATTGAATTTAAACAAACTTTATCTGGTGTTTAGAAACAGTAATCCTCATTTGCCAAGCTTGTTCATTTTGCTCCTTGCAGACGTACACCTCTCCCCAAACTCCTGCCTAACCCACAGTACCCGCAGCTTTTTACCTTGGTTGATTGCATCTGCCTCTGTCCTGGTCAGCACTATGTGCCGTTGTTCCAGAAGGCATTCCAGTGAAATCACGTCCTGCATTTCTCGGCTTGATCCTTTCAGAACAGGCCAGTCCTTTTCCTGAGCTGCCCCTGTGAAGCATGGCTGACTTCAAGTACCATTAAAATTAGAAATAGCACAAGGTCTGTGTGCAAGTCATTTCACCCATTTATTCATTCCTTCCTAAACACATCTACATCTAAATACCCTCTGAGCCCCTTAGTCTACATCCATTTCAGTCTGATGCTTTAGCATCCTTCCTTTAATCCCTGATATTTTCAGAAAGCAAGAAATAATCGATAAAGTTTAGAAGTGATTCTAGTATTTGCGGTATTCTCTCTCTTAGGTCATGCAAAATTTGAATGCCCGTGGATGAGTTTCAGGAAAACATAGAGTTAGAAAGCTGTTCTGAGCAGAGAATAGACAGGGTTAATCCCTCCAGCCCTCATCTGAAAGAAGTGACAATGAGAAAGATAATAGTTATACAGTGAAACATCATTATATAATTACTGCATCTAATGCTTCCCCGCGTATAATGTTCAAGTTCAGAAATCTCAGCCAGGGGCCCATAAAACAATTCTTGCGTTTTGTTTTTCTGCTTATGCTGTTTTATTTCATTCTTTTGGGAAAAAATGTAAAAATAATTTACTGAAGTAATAATTAGCGCTTATAAAGCACTTTGTAACCTATGACAATCTGCAAATTGTTACGAGGATGGTTATAGTTGTCTAAACACTTTAGCACAGAGGGAAACTGAGGGAGAGACTGACTTTGTAGGCTGGAAGTTCCTTGAGGGCAAGGATTATATTGTAGTGAAATGTGTAGACCTCATAAGACCTACCACGGCCATGGAGGACGCTCAGTAGGAAATGCTGGATTCAAACTGACAGGCGGGTGGCCAGGGGCTTGCTCTGTCTGTGAGGACACGCGGAACACAGGGGCCCGGCCCCTCCCAGCTTGCGCCAAGGTCGTGACGCGTGGCCGGTGCGGATCACTGGCGCGCTGGTTCTCAACCAGGCCCGGAAGAGGCTTCCCATTTTCCAGATAAGAAAATCAGCGCCCAGCAAAATCGAGCAAGTTCTGCCACTTCGCACAGCGGGACGGGCAGGATGTTCAGACTGCAAATTCCACCTGCCCTCTGCCTGCAGAATCGCGCACGGGGACGGCTCCTAACCCCGGGGCTGCCTGCTGCACCTGCTCGGGTTGCATCGGTGCGGGGGCCTGGCCGTGCGGAGGAGCGGACACCTGGGGGGGCAGGTGGAAAGGGAAGGGGAGTGGGGGGAGGACGCGTTGGCCTCCCGCCTTCTCCGGCTCCGCCCCGTGTGTGGCCTCTGCTCTCTGCGGTGAGCTCTGCCAGGGGCGTCTGCCTCGGTGTCGTGGGGTCGGGGGCTCACCCACTGCACGGCCAGCCAGGAGCAGGGGCGTCCACGTTCGGCCTGTCCCCGGCGAGGGCTGGGGGCCGCGCGTCCACCCAGGCTCAGCCTCCCCTGCAGGGCCCGTCGCCGTCAACGCGAGGCTGGTTGGGCGGGTCTCGGCCACGGAGCACCCTCTTCCTGCTGCCAGCGCCGCCTGGACACTCCCGAGACCGGGAGGCCCCCCCAGGAAGGCTGCGCCGCACCCGCGCCCCGGAGAGTCCAGGAGCCACAGGAGCCACGGGCGCCACGGCAAGGGCTGGGGCAGAACTTGGGGTGTGCGCCGGGCTGGCTTTGGTTCCCGCAAGTTGGTTAGTTCAGGAGACTCGCACCTGTGTGCGCCTGCGCCTGGGCATTACGGCAGAACGCCTCTTGTCATGACGTTTCCCTCCGTGCGCTGCCTGCCAGTGAGGGAGCTTCGGGCTGATTCAGTGAATCTTCCTGGGCAGTGCCCACAGGCGCGCGCGCACACAGGCACAGGCACACAAATGCATACACAGGAACACACAAGAACACACACACATACGAACGCACACACACACAACTGCACACACAGGCACACACACAGGAATGCGTGCGCACACACACGCACATACGCACACACACAAATACACACACAGGCACACACGCACACAGGAATGCATGCACACACAGGCACATACGCACATAGTTATGCACACGCACACACACAAATACAGGTGCACACACATGAACGCACACACACACATGAATGCACACACTGATGCACACATGAATGCACACACACGGACACACAGGCACACACGTGTTCACACACGTGTTCACACACCTGCACGTTCGCAGAAGCACCCGCATCGATTCATCCAGGTTCAGTCTCCTCCCTGCGCACCAGTGACCTTAGCGTGGACACTGAGTGACTCCCGGGGCCTTCTGCTTGCTGAGCCTCTTTTAATGCCCACCCCAGAGGGAAGCGCTTAGCAAACATTTCATTCTAGTTCCTGTTTTTCAAGTAAGTCACGCTCAGATTTACTGGCTATGGCTTTTTCACAATTTATGTGTCTTCTTTTTAATGTCCTCAGTACATTTTAGAACGCAATGGATCGTTTTCCCCCAGAGTCAGGTCCCTCCTGGGCAGGAGGTTAGACGTTTATGGAGTCGCGTCAGCAGCCAGAGCCTCTCAGAGGCCACTGCGCGTGTGCTGTGAACCCAGGTGCAGTCACCTTGAAAGATGGCATATCCTCAACACCATCAACGCCGCGCCGTGGAATTTTAGGATTTTGTAGGACATGATATCAGCGTTTTGGCCTGGGGCATTTAGTCCCTTAGAGAGTTCCCACACAGGTGGGCAGCTGGCCGTGAGCTGCGTGTTCTGAGCTTGCAGCGCTGCCCAGGGCGCACACGGCGTCTCTGCCCTCAGTGACCTCTGGTCGGGCCTTCTGGCTATCAAGCTCTGGGGTGGCACAGCGCCTTACAGATATTCTCAATAAATATTTGCAGAAATAGATGGGGAATGCAATTCTCTCTTATTTTATATGCACAAAATAGCAACCATTTAACTGTTAACTCTGTTTTAATAGTGCCTTGAGATGAATTTAAGAAAAATACACTTCAAATGTAACATCACTGTCATAGATAATGGATAATGATGGCGCTTCATTTGTGCTGAGATGTATTAGAGCAGTCAGGACAAAAGTGCACTGGAGATGCCAGTCGGGGCCTTTGTGTTTGCACACATTTCTCTCTATACATATTTATATATTTTCCAAATGTGTGATATTCTGGGAATGAGAGAATCATGTTTTCTGAATTATGCAGCACTAACATTTATTTAAACTATAAAGAGAATTTGGTAGTAACACACTACGAAAGTTAACCTTTATCTTCTGGCTCATTCAAAAACCATAAAAAATTGTATTTCAATGTTAAATGAGTTTAGTAACATTATAAAGTAAAATTTATTATTATATCCCTATAACTATTTTAGCAGTGATATGTGCTAACTCAGTACCTGCATGTTTTGTTAAGTTATATATACAGATGTCACTATGCAGAGATAAACATATGCATATACATGTGACTTTGTAGAATGGAATACATGTCATTTGTTTATAATTTACTTTTACCAAATAGTAAAAATAAAAATGTGAGTAGTGAAAAAATTGATACAATTTTAAAAGAAGAGATTTTTTAAAGTAGTCAGGAGTTTTAAATATTGTAACTTTCAGAGCTCAAGGAAGTTAATTTAAATCTGTTTGGAATGTATTTAAGTCATAGGTGACATAGGCCTTTTAATTTGCTTATCCGACTTGAGGACTTCCATCAGCAAAGCACACTTTGGGTTTCACCAGTGGTTGTTGGAGGAGAGCTGTGCCCACGTCAGGTGTAACAGCCCAGGAGTGGGGATGGAGCAGGTGCCCTCCTGGCATGTGCAGTGGCCCTTGTGTGGGAGGGTGGCCTCCCTGAGCACAGGATGTCCCCCAGGGCACCCCCACTGGGAAATGATGAGCTGAGGGGGACCAAGGGCAACTCCACGTTCAGCTGCTGGAGATTCAAGTTCATTCTCAGTTGTGTGACAGAGGGAAAGGCATCTTTAGTCGCTTCTCTCCATGTCTGCTGTTCTTGATTCAGAGGCTGTAATGTTACCAACAGATAACCTAACCAACAGGGACAGGAGCATCACTAGAGCGCTTTATCACTGGGGAGACCCACTCCCGGAACCTTCACCTGTGCCAAAGGCAAGGTGAATCCTACGACGGCTTTCACCTGTGTGCTTATAACATCCTGCCAGAGAAAAGCCAGGCCCCACACTGAACACAGGCATGGGAGCTTAGGGTAAAATGAACGGGAAAATCTGAAAGGAAAATATCTCCATGAAAACAGCTTGCATTCCTTTATTCTACGGATCACAAACACCAAGGTCGTTCCCACCCTGATGGAACCCTTGATGGAGGAGAAGGAACATGTCAGGGCTAGGAGAGGCTCCTTTCTGTCAGGTGCAGCTGGGTGTGAGCCCCTTTGACAGGCTTTTAGGATTTCTCTGGTTTTTGCTCTTCTGGATGAAAATGAGCCAAGTTCAAGGCATCCTCCATGCAGCACATGAGGCAGTATCATGACCCAGCCAGCACCTCGGAGGTTCACACCAGCTATTTTATTCCTTGTAATGACGCTGAATGACCCAGTATCTTGTAAAATGAAATTGAAATCTGCAGCGAGGCAGTACTTCTGCTATTAAAATGATTTTTTCTTTGTAATGGAGCACTGCCAGTCCAACCATTTGTGAATTGCAATTAAAATCTGAAGCCGGCAGCACTTTCGCAATTAAAACTGGCATTTTTTTTTTGAAAAAAAATTCTGCACCAATCTAGATAATTAGATAGGAACTAAAATACTCATTTCTTACACATATGGACATGTACGAGGAAATAATTTGAAATTTATTATTCAAAATATTCTCTTTTTAACAAGGATTATGCTAAATGCTATGGCAAAACGGACTGTTTTCATATTCCATTCAACTGAACCTATTTGAGATAATTGGTATGAGATGTTTAGTCACCAGTTTGTTTATATTTTTCTTTATTTTTGTCGTCTTTTTTTACATCCTTTGTTTTGGCTGTAAATTATGACTGTGCTAACGTTGTTAGAAGATCTGGGGAAAATGGCCAAAATCTTAGGACATCATCACTTGGGGATTTGACTTTGCTGATCATGTAAACAGACTTTCTGAATCAGTTTGTAGCACAATTGTAAGTCGATTCTGCTGGGGACAATTTCAAGAAACGTCAGGATCATCAATACTAAGTAAAGATAGTTGAATGTATTCTTCTCAAAATACCTTCTCAGAAAGTACCTCTGACACAGAACCAGTAAAATCCTCAGGATAAATTCTCTCTGCTGGCATTCGGCCCCCAGTCGGAAAGAAGCGATGTTTAAGGCACTGCTGTTGGTCGCATCTGAAGACCGTGATGAATCATAGAATGTAGTTTCTTGACTGATAATCCTCTTAAGGGTTTAGGAGATTTTAATTCAGTTGAGAGTTCATATTCACCTCCACACAGTTGCAGACATTATGTTTATTCAATACTTGTATAAAAACCTGTAGTACCTTGATTTAAACGCTGTATTTTTACATGGTAATTTCTCTTCATTGGATTCCCTCTTCAGGTGAAGTCATACTATAACTTATGATTTTTTTTTTTTTTTTTTGGTATCTGGCATTTGAAAGCTGGTGCAGAATCAGGAGGCCTGAAGCTGTGTCGTTCGGTGGACCACAGAAAGAACCGAGGGCAAAACCAGCTTTTTCTTTTCCTCACCAGAATGTATGATCCTCACTTCTTCTCTAATCTGAGCATACTTACTATCTAGTTCCTCTATCTTAAAATATCTGGATTTTTCATATTCCGTTCTAGAAATAAGCCTTTCGTCTCTGCCTTGGGGTCTCTACTTCCTCACTTGTAAACAGGAGACGTTGGCCGAGACCACCGCCAAGCTCTGCTGTCACTCCATGTCCTTGTGATGCCACCTGGTCACCTCACTCCTGGGCACACAATGATCTCACCTGTCATGGTATCCCGGGACGCATCCTGAGACCGTGAGCCAGTGGAGACTCCTCAGTGAGACGTAACCCTCACAAGTAGAATTGTATCTACTTTGTACATTTTCCAAACAGGGAAAGGATTTTAAAATAGATGTTTCTAAATAACCCCGCATTAAATCATTTGGGCCACTGAGTTTATGGGTAGATTTATCACTGGAATGTGATTAGGACTAGAAAGGTCCTGCATGGTCTGCATATGTACCCCAGAACTTAAAGTATAATAATAATTAATTTTTAAAAAAGAAAGATTATGTACTGAGGACCTGGATGATAAGAAACACAAGCCAAAGAAGCTGTGCACGGGAAACAAAACGCCAGCCACAGGCAGTGAGGCCACGGTAGCAGTCGCCTGTGGCCAATAAACGTGTTACTCCACCACAAGAGGATTGGTAGAAATAAGAATTGTAGAATTCAGAATGCCACCATTAACTCGATAGCTCACTTACCACCTGGTTAAAATATACCCGAGCTGCCCACGAGCGTGAGGCCCCTGAAGTCCGACCCACGCTGCCCACGAGCGTGAGGCCCGTGCAGTCCTATTGGCCATGCTGTGCAACTGCACACAGCCATTCCATGTGCCGGCGTCCTTGTGTGAACAGGAAGCCCCTCTTCTCTTCAGTCAGCCTTCTTGAGATTGGCCTGGTGGTACAGGCATTTTTCCACCCTAGTTATCTTATCTTGCTCTGAATTTACAGAATTAGAAATACAAGGCATAATGGCTGGAACACTAATTCCCTGATTTACTAAATCTATACCTTAAATTAAATGGATTTAATCATGTCATGCTTTTCACTTTTGCTCTCCCAGGCACTGCTCCAGGTTTATATATACTTATTTTTTAATTGAGATATAACTCACATATCATAGAGTTCACCCGTTCACTGTGTACAATTTGGTGGTGTTTTTGGTATATTTGCAGTTGGGCAATCATTGCCACAGTCTAATTCTAGGGAATTTCCATCTCACCAAAATAAGCCCTGTTCCCGGCAGGCGGTCACACCATCCCTGTCCCCTGGCCCAGCCCACTACCAACCCGCTCGCTGTCTCTGTGGATTTGCATATTCTGGACATTTTGTATACATGAACTCATAAAGTGACTTTATGTCTGCCTTCCGCTATGACTTTGTTTTTCCCAGGTATCTGGTTTGATTTTCCACACGATCACTCTCGTCTCTGCATCTACAGCCTCTCCTACGTGAGAAGCCCGCACAGTTGTCTTCTCTTACGGGTGTGAGGTTCCTCTAAAGACACAACTTCATGAGCTCAACACACAGCAACACGCTTGCTGCAGTTCTTGTGGCAAATTCTGTCTACTCTTATTCTAACATTTTCCACTGAAACTTGTGTCTGGCTCCCTCTGGAAAGCCACACATCTTCCTGCGAGCTGAGATACAGAGCCCTCTCTGATCTGTAAAGGATTTCCAGACCTCCACAGCATCCCCTGGGCGAACCAAGCCTGAACCTCCCCAGAAAACCACTGGGGACCATTCAGGGTCCATCAGGCCTTGCTGTAAAAGCAATGTGTTATTCCATAAACAAGGTCCCATTCAAATATCTTCTTTGCAAGTATATTAAAAACACAGAGATCTACTAGAATATCAAGTATAGAGGAAAGGATATTTCTTCTCCAAACAGAAGAAGACAGCAACATTTAAAGGGTGGGTATTTAGTACTGCTTTGGGTTTTTGGAGTGGGAGTAAGTGACTGGTATTTAAAACAAAGGCTCGTGTCCCATTCTTTCTCTTAAGAAGAGCAGAATGATAAAGGAACGGTCATGTAGACAATAAATGCACGTTTGTTTAAAGCTCTGGGCCTCGGCTTTCTCTGGGATGTTGACATTAGCACGTTCTGGAGTGACCCAGATGCACTATACTCATCAAATTTCTATCAATACTAATTTACTAATATCAATAATCATCTGTTTCCCAGTGGACCGGGGCTCCCAGGCAGGGACGGCGTGCTCCGTGCAGCTCCCTGAGCTCTTCAGCGTAGGTGTCAATAAAACTGACGGCTGCTCTCAAGCTATTGACAGTTATTAAAAATGACCTTGATGTAATTTCATGCCTATCAAAACAAAGAGCATATGCTAAGGATTATGAAGAGCTGCGTGAGGGTAAGAGCTGATGGCCTGGAACCGATGGCAGGGATGGCTCCACGTCTCTGACAGTTATTGGTTTTCTTGGCCTCTCTCTGTTTCCCTGGAATACTGTATGCTCCTGGGTGGAGGCACCTGCTCTCTGGAGGGCTTAATTGCAGCTATTTGAGGCCCTCCTGTGCTTTGCAAAGAGCTGCCACAGTGCCTCATCTCAGCAGTTAATGTGGTGTAAAATATCATAAGCACCGCTGAAGACCCTTGAATACATACGGCGCGGCTGATCAATATGTCCTGGCGGACGCCCTGCCTCCCGGTATACAGAGGGCAACATATCAAGAGCCCTCTCCCAATTTTTCTCCTACTTTGTCAGCGCATTGATCTGGTCGGTGTGTAAAAGCCTGCCTTCCTCTCCAGCTGTGCACTGGGGCTCTGTGGCAGTTTTAATAGACAGTCCTTGTATGCATAGTTGAAAATCGACACAGTGTGAATATTCAGTAACCAAAAAGTTTATTAATAATTGTAAGTAACGCTCTGAAATGCCCCCATCTCTCTGTATGCGCAGAATAATTGTGCTGAGCAAATGCAGAAAGGCAGGCTAAAGCACAGCAATTGTTCAGAACGCTAACTGCTTTAAGATGTTCTAAATTGCATCTTTCTGTTGAGTGACCAACACGTGGATTCTGAAACTACTGCTTTGTATACTTCTAACAAGTCCTGTTAAGACACATTCCCATCATCTTGATGGGCTTGTTCATATAGCAGACAACAAGCTGTATACCACTGAGCTTTCATATTTAAAGAATATCTACTCATCCAAAAATAAAAGTGCTGCACCTCTGGCTTCAGCTAGTAAAGGCCATTCTCTGCCTTTTTAATACGGTCCCTTAAAATTACAAGAAAAAAACAAACAAGCCCATTCAAAAGTAGGCAAAGGATATGCACAGACACTTTTCAAAAGAAGACATACAGGAGGCCAACAAACATATGAAAAATGCTCATCATCACTGGTCACTAGAGAAATGCAAATCAAAACCACACTGAGATACCATCTCAGACCAGTTAAAATGGCGATCATTAAAAAATCTGGAGACAGCAGATGTTGGAGAGGATGTGGAGAAATAGGAACACTTTTACACTGTTGGTGGGAGTGTAAATTAGTTCAACCATTGTGGAAGACAGTGTGGCGATTCCTCAAGGATCTAAAAATAGAAATCCCATTTGACCCAGCAATCCCATTACTGGGTATATATCCAAAGGATTATAAATCCTTCTACTATAAAGACACATGCACACGTATGTTCATTGCAGCCCTGTGTACAATAGCAAAGACATGGAACCAACCCAAATGCCCATCAACGATAGACTGGACAAAGAAAATGTGGTACATAGTACACCATGGAATACTATGCAGCCATAAAAAATGATGAGCTTATTTCCATTGTAGGGACATGGATGAATCTGGAAACCATCATTCTCAGCAAATGGACACAAGAACAGAAAGCCAAAAACCACATGTTCTCACTCATAGGTGGGTGTTGAACAATGAGAACACATGGACACAGGGAGGGGAGCATCACACACTAGAGGCAGTTGGGGGGTGGAAGGGGAGAGACAGGGGGATGGGAAGGATGGGGAGGAATAACATGGGGAGAAATGCCAGGTAGAGAGTTTATATAAAGTAAAAAAAATAAATAAAAATTACAACCATAAAACAATTGTAAGGACTCTTCCAGGAATTTTCCTCAATTGTATCTAATAACAATTTGTTCTGCTATAACTTCTTCAGTGGATGGAAATGACTGTTTGGAGGAAATTCAGAACAGTTTTCTACCTTTGGGATTTGTAACTGATTGAGACTGAAAAGCAAAACGAACAAAACGAAGCGAATTCCACATGAGAAATGCACACTGCTGGTCAGTAACAACTGCGCATGAACTTCAGAAATTTGATTGTTACTTCCTTTCTTTTGCTTCTGACTTTATAAAATTGGAAATGTCTTCAGTTTTTATTTATTTCATTGGTGATGAATTCCAATTGATTATTCCATATGGGTGTATCCAATTCACCCTGTGAGCAAATCACATATTTTAAAAACCTCTAATAATTGAGCATGTAGAGTTATGATTATCAGAGAGTGAGACACACAAGGTGAAAAAAATGCTGCTTGTCTTTGCCTTTTAAAGAAGTGTGTGTGTGTGTGTGTGTGTGTGTGTGTGTGTGTCTGTGAGTTCTACTATAATTCAGTGATTTCAAAACCCTTGAATGGCATGAACATGTAGTAGGTTTGTTTTTTTTTTTTGTTTTTTTTTTTTTTTTTTTTTTGAGACAGAGTCTTCTCTGTTGTGCAGGCTGGAGTGAGGTGGCACAATCTCGGCTCACTGCCACCTCTGCCTCCCGGGCTCAAGTGATTCTCCTGCCTCAGCTCCCCACTAGTAACTGGATTACAGGCGTGCACCGCCACACCCGGCTACTTTTTGTATTTTTAGTAGACACAGGGTTTCACCATGTTGGCCTGGCTAGTCTCGAACTCCTGACCTCAAGGGATCCACCCACCTCAGACTCCCAAAGTGCTGGGATTATAGGTATGAGCCACTGTATCCAGCTAGAAATTCTTAATGTGAATTGTCAACTATGATAATTGTCAATGTTCATAACATGAAATACCGAACAATGGAAATGTGGAAGCCTATGTGATGCCTTCGAGGTGCTGGGCGGGTGCACCTGGCTGCTGGGGATTGGGGCATTCGCCAGCGTGTGCTCTGCTCTCATGCGCTAAGACCCCAGTGACATGCTCTTGACCTGTGTTCCCCAACGAAGCCACAGCCTTCTTTGATTTGCAACCCTGATCCACCTCCAAAGCAGCTTCCTTTAAGGATGGTTGAAAAGCTCCATCCTGAGTAGCTCCAAAGAGTTGACAAAGGCTGCACAGTGGCAACTGGACCCACTGTCAGTGAATTTATGGAATCTAATGATCTATGGCTGCCAAAAAAATATGGTGGCTTAAAAGAGTGTTGATTGTCACCTCTTGTGGGGTCTAAGAATAGAACATTGAGGAATGCCTTTGTGCTGCTGTCCCTGCAGAAGGTCTCTCATAGGGCTGATGGCAGCAGCAGCAGGGAAGCTCTCGGGCACGTGGGACTGGCCAGCCTCACTCTCTTTTCTTGAGGTCCTGATGCTTCTTGGTGTGTTTACTCTGCATGGGTTCATCTTGGTTTTCTTGCAGAATGGAGGCTCAGGGTGGTGAGACCTCTCAGCTCAGGCTCCAGAGCCAGCATGCCAGCAAACCAGGCAGAGCCTGCAATTGCCTTTGATGACCTTGCCTGGGAAGTCACATCGTGTACTGACACCATCTGCCAATGACAGCCCGATGCCTACGTTCAGCCCGTATTTTAGCAGAGCAGGCCACCACTGATCAGGCTCTACACACATCGAACGTGTGGGAAGTGGTGGATACGCTCTTCCCGGGGCAGGTTTTTAGTATGGTTGTGAGGGGAATTCACCATGGTAAGGTGGGGAGTTCGCCAGTGTTCATCTCCAACTCAGGCATCTCCTGATCCCATAGAAGGAAGTGCTGAGCTTCTTCCTGGAACTTCTGAAATAACGAAAACTTCAATGCAAGAGTTACAAGTCGCCCGAGGCGTGGGTTTCAGTTCCTACTCACTGAAGCACAGCACCTGGACCACCTCTGTACATTCGAGACTCGCACCAATTCATTTCATGGCAGGTGGCAACCACACACTCTGTGTTTGGTGGGAAATGTTAACCATATTCCACCTAAAAACCCCAAGACCAAAGCTTGGCTCCTTTTCCCCCCTGCACCACAGATTCCATCTGTCATCAATTTGAGATTTCCTATAAATTAATTGTTACATCCCCACTCCGAATAGGAGCAAATGGAATGGGCGTCGTGGAAGCTGGGAAACAGCTTTTAAATAGAAACAGAAAAGTGAGGACGGTGAAGAAGTGAGCTGATTCTCCCGGGATAAATGTAGACTTCAGGACAGCACCTCACGTGAAGAAGTGGCCCCAGAACTGAGAGTGTCCTTCACCGTCAGAGGGTGAAGTCCACCCAGCTGGGTTCAGTAGCCCTGGCATGGACGTCCAGCAAACCCAAAGGTCACGGAACATAGGCTTCCTAGCGAAGGCAGCAGCCCTCCCACCACCTGCACCCCCTCAGCTACAGGGCATGGATGAAGCTAACATTCTAGCTCTCACACCGAACCTTAGGGGAGGGAAAGGCAGATACAAAATAAAACCTGTTCTCAAAAATAAGGTGGAGAAAGGTAGTCGTCGAAGTGGCATCAATGCTGCAGGGAAGCAAGCAAAATCCCAGACAGAACATTCTGTGCTTACGCCACACGAAAGGGAATTTCATGACAGCAATATAAAAGTGTCTGCAGGTAAAAGAAAAGTCAGAAAAGAAAAATACACGCAATGTTTACTTTACAAGAAAGCGCTAGGTACGGCCTTGAGATTGCTTTATAGAAAAACTTGACAAGAATGTGGATTCTAGAATCAATTAAACAATGACTGAAAAACAAGGTGATAAAGCAAGAGAAAGATTAAAAGGAAACTTTTAAACTTACAGGGATAAATTCAATATTAAGGTGATCTCATTGCAAAACAAATACATTGCCAACAGGAACAGAATAAACATAACTGCAATTAAATAGTTTCAGTGAATGAAAACCAAGAATACAGAAATTAAATCAAATGGTTAGGCAAATAGATAAGAGACAAAGAACACCTAACAAAAGGATAATCGGTAATCTGAAACAGAGACACCAAATTGTCATTCGGTAAATATATTCAGAGATGAGAAATCCTCTGAAGTTGGTTAAGAACTGTCTCTACCAATAAGAAAGTAGATCATTTTATAAGAAATGTCCACCACTTGAAAAATGTATACTGCCAAGCACAGCTTATTTTACTAACCGCGAGGGTAAGGAAATCATTTTTAGGCATCCACATAGAAAAAAAAATCAAATTAATAATACGAGAAAATGTCAGGTTGATCTTAGAATTCTCTGTCACCAAAGGAAAGGAAATAATGTGTCCAAAGTTATGAGAAATGACGATTTGAACTAATAATATTACACTGAGTCACAGTGCCATTCAAGTCCAAAAGCAACAGGTGTCCCTAAATCTAAAATGCCAACGGAAGCTTGTGTAATCTGTCTCTTGGCATGAGGGGAGTTACCTGCTGATGAGACCTAGTTATATTAGCTAGAAATTGTGTTTGGCTGAAAATCTGTGAGACCTAATAAACAGTGGGCTAGTGAAACACAAGTCTAGAATGGGCACACGTGGCATCCTGAAAGGACATTTATGCATCCAGGAGTGTTTGGTCTTTCTGCTATTCTGTCCTAAGCACACTTGTACAATAGTTCTTATCACACGATGCAAAGACGGAAGGAAGGGCGTTTCCTTCAGTCACCTAACACAGCTTCCATTTTCTGAAAACTCTCTCTCGCTCTTTCTTTGACCCCAGTCTCCCACTGAGAATGGCCAAGCCTCCAATGCCATTTACATCGATGTCTCAGTAGCTTTTGACACAGTGAGTCTCTCTTCCTTGAAGCAATTTCTTAATTTGCCCTGGAGACCCAGATCGTTGTCACGTCCTCCCATCTGACAGAACACAGCCTTTCCGCCTCGGTCTGGCTCTTCCTCTTGTTCTGAAGTTCTAGATGTGGAGGTGCCAAGTTTCTGTCCTCCGTCAAACACAGACAATACGCCTCTGACTCCAACATCTGCTCCGAATTGCAGACTCATTTATACAACCACCTGCCTCACATCTCCATTCAAATGTTGAAGACTCACCTCAGAGGTAATACACATGAAACATTACTCTTGATTGTCCTGCACCCTGCAAAAAAATAAAATAAAATTGTTTCCTCCTATATTTGTACTATGTTCACTAATGTCACCGTGATTCAATGATATTCTCATGCAGGCATGTTTAATTCTCTCTCAAGCTGTGACACATCCACCGTGGACTCCTCCCCGCTCTGTCTGAACAGCGTTACGAGTCTCCCCACCTCTTCTCCCTGACCATCCCCGTGATCCTGCTGCCTGTGGCCATTTACATGGCAGCCCTGTGCCCACTTCCAAGCCCCCAACGGCTTTCCCATACACCAAGAGGGTCCCGCACCTTCCCTTACAAGGTGCCCAGCGGTCCGGGCACCATGCTTGCTCTGGACCCGTCTCCTGCTGGCCTCTCACCCTCCCGCCCTCTGCTCACCAGGCCACGTGGCCTTCTTGCTCTTCTCCAGCAGCGAAGCTCATTGCTGCCTCAGCTCAAACTTCCTTCTCTGTGTCTTCATCTAGTTCACCTCTCTGCTCGATCCACATCCTTCTCAAATGCCATCTCTCCAGAGAGGATGATGAAGGAATAGCTGGCTGAAGCCGTCCTCTGAGTCAGCGTCCCTCTTCCTGTCTGTGTTTTTCTTCAGACAACTTACCATGACTTGACACCTGGCTGAGTTTTTATTTCTTTGTTGGCTCACTGTCTTCATTGCCACCAGAACGCAAGCTGCATGAAAAAAGAACGGAATCAATCAGAAAACTTTTAGAGAGGAATGGTAAGTGGTCACCTATGTTTTTCTTCCACATGTATTAAAAAGAAACTGCTAGAATTATTGTTTAAAATGAGAGAAAAAAAAAAACTGTAGAGGATTAAGGTGCTTCACCCCCAATCTCCATTTGGTGTTTTGGAAAATTATTTAAAATCACTTTTCTTCAAATTTTAAGTTAGTTTACTCACTGTATCCAAGTACTTAGAAAACAAATGGAAACGAGAGGCTAAGAGTCTGTTTTCTGGATGTACCGTGTCTTTTGTCTGACTACTGTATTGAAAATCAGTCTTTGTGAAAAAAAAAATTAGTCCATATGGGAATATGGACATGATACAAAGTTAATTATTGACTGTAGCTACTTGGAGTGAAGTGGTGGCCTAATCAGTTAAAAAAAAACCTAACATAAGGAAAAAGCTGGGAATTGAAACGGCACTTGAGAGGATTCCACATGAACTGTGGATGCAGCTGGCGTCCACCTTGATCCGTGTTGGGCGGCCATGGTAGCGGAAGCACCGTGCTAGGGAGGAAACAGAGGCCACCGTGACCACGGGAGACCCAGGGATCACAGATCTGCCACCTGAGGATTGATCTGCCTTCGGAACACAATCCATGAAACCAGAAAACGGATGGTTTGTGGAAACTAAGTTCTCCAGACGTTTCGGGCAAGCATGCTACTGACGGGCGCTGCCATCTGTCCTAGGATTGCTAAAGTCACAGCGAGCAAACCCAGAGCAGCATCAGCTGCACCGATGACACTGACCGGAGAGAGGCCAGGGGAGCCTGCCTCATACTGAAACTCCAAACTCAAGGGACCCCAGTCACTAGTACCAGTGACCAAGCTCGGGCGTCCTCTGGGGCCTCTGCCCTCCAGCCACAGCCCAGCGCCTGTGCCCAGGGCCTCAGAGAGACACAAGTCAGGAAAGGCAACCCAGGTCCGCTTTCCTGAGCGCGGCTGGGTCACTTCTGAAGAAAGAAGGAGCCAGGAGACTAGAAGTGTTTCAGCAGAGTCCAGTCACAGCATCCTGAGAGCAAGTGACCGGGGTGCGTGCTGACGGACAGGCAGGCAAAAGGCGGAATGGTGGGTTTGAAAGAACACTGGCTTTGGAGATTTGAAGGGGCTAGGTTTGAATCCCAGCATATTCTTTTATTACTTGTACATTAACGTGGACAACTGAATCTCTCTGAAATTCCTTTTTTCAGCTAGTGTTAATATGCAATTCGCGATTTTGAGAACTGTTGTAGGGACTAAAGCAATACCTGTAAAATTTCTTACACAAACTCAGTGTTCACGTAGAGTTATTGTGATTCCCTTGCTGTTGTGCTTATGAGGAAATATAAAGGGATATGAAATATAAAGAAATAAGAATGATATTTGTCAGAGGCAGGAGATGGGCTTGCAGAATACAGGATTCAGGTTATTTAGATAAAAATTCAGAAAGACACATTGGGCAAAGCTTTGGGATATGCACTGTGTGGAGTCAGCCTGGATCTTCTGGGTGGTCATTTTTTGAGACTTGAGCATTTCATCAAGTTAAAAAAAAACTCATTTGTAGATTGCTTTAGAATGTAAAGGTTCATCGTGTTGTATTATTCTACAAAAGTTAACACAGCGGGGCTCAGCAGGGAAAGTGAGGCCATGCAGCTTCACACATGGTTTTCTGAGTCAACCCAAAAAATAGCTCCGTGTCCTGAAGGTTTTCCCAGTAAAGAGAGCACACGTTTGCTGAGAGCTGACTCCACCGGGTTGTGTCCGTGCAGAGACACAGTTGTCACAGCACCCTGTTCTTATTTTTCACAAGTGGTATTTGAACCCAGAGAGGTTACGCCCTTGTTGCAAATCTGTACTGGTATGTTGGTAAAACTGTTTAACATGCAGTTCTCTGGGGGAAACAATCCTTCTCTGTGTTATGATTTCCACTCATTGGCAAGTTGACCAATGTCAAGGCACCAGCCTGACACCATGCAGCTCACAGCCCTCGGCGCCTGACCCTCCACCCTCCCAAGCTGACTGTCCCGTCCCACACACACCTGGGGCCGCTACCAAGCTCCAGAAGCCCTTTCCAGAACCACCTGTCACTTCTCCCTGGTCTCATCTAGCTTTACATGTTAGTTTTTCACTTTCCTCAAGATTTTATTTGAGATGAGTATATTCCGTAGGAAAACAAACAGAAATTTAGATGTCATTATTTAATTCACAAATTATACTAGCATCTGCATTCAGGTTTGAGGTCTTCCACTCAGTTCTCTGTTATTCCCGTTATCTTATTTCCAGAACACACTTTTATTAAAAGAGAGCTTGCTTCGTGTTTATACGGAGTTCTCGTTTAATTGACAGAACCCTGGTCACTGACTCCCAAATCCCAGGCTTTCATTGAACCATGAGAGTCTCACTTTTGGAGGAATGAAGAACAGCAAGAGTTTTGGTTACTATCAGCATATTTTTAGCAAAATCTTCTGGTGAGGTTAACCGCTGAGAGAAAAAATAACAATTTAAACTCATGTTAGTGTAATTTTAAAAGCAAACTATTATTTCTTAAGATTTACTTTGTGTAAAATGCTGTGAAGGCGGTACTTTAAAAAACAACTATTTCTTAAATTTGAGCAAATATTTTTGCCAATGAAGCAGTTCAGGTGTTGAGATGTTAAATAACAAGGAGCCCTTTGGTGACAGATTGGGGATTCAAGCAGGAATTTCTGAATTAAACCCTTTTTCCTACACGAGCTTTAGGAGGGAAATGTCAGTATTTGATTTCATTTTGGTTGCACATCTGAACTACATCAGGGAACTTTTCCCTTCGTTGGACCAGGGTGAACCCCCATTGGGCTCTCCCTGGGGAATCTGACCACATCTAAATTTTTTCTCCAAGCCTATTGTTCTGCTTAACACCTGCTCGTTTGCAGCACTCGATACTAGATACAGGAGCAAGGAGGTGAAGACCAAGGACAGAAATAAAAATATAGCAGAAGGAATTGAACAATATAATATGCAAACAATGTATTTTTTCTAGGATAAAAGCTCCATAAGGCAGGAACTATTGCTGGCTTGATCAGCCCTTAATCTTCTCTGTAGAACAGGGAGAAAGATACTAAATAATATCTGATGCATGCAGTTTTTGTGAATGGAAGACCATGGAATGGGATATAAAATTTGAATGCTTCAAAATACAGATAAAATAGCTTGGGGTGTGGTAATCAGTATTTCTCTAGATATGGCCTTTATATTAAAGATATCTTTATATTAGATATGGCCTTTATATGGCCTATGTATTATATTTATTAAAATGTATTCCATGATCTCATTTTATACTTCATTTTGCAAATAAATCATTAAAATTTTTGGCAACAGTTGACCAGTTGACTTTTGTCTTTGTTTTAGGAGCAATGTGTGTGTCTGTGTCAGTGTGTGTACACACAAATATATACACACACATGCACATATACACACACATACACATATACATACCTATATAGGTATTTTTACATATGTATACAAACATATATGTATATTTGCATACACATACAAGTAGAAACACATATGAAGAGAAAGTTATATACGAAAATGTCAGTTACCCTACTGGAACTAGATGGCATATTTTATAAATTCTAATCAGCTTCTTTAATACTATTTATTAGTAAACACGAGTCAGGTATTTTTGGCATAATAACAGGACCCCTGTTTCCCAAGCCTGTGGCTTAAAAGCAAGGATCTTGGGCAGTTGAGGGTCCTGACAATGGCCCATAAGTCATGTTGGGTATTATTTTTTATTGGGTGCTGGTGACCTGGCTCGCACCTTGATCCATTTTGTTAGCGTTGTTTGCTCCCTCCGGTCCTTCCTGAATGAACACGTGACATGTCAGAGCTCAAATGTGATTGATAACTTTCCTACATATGACTAATTTTTAGATCTATCTCAACCAAAGCCTCACTTCACCCCCAGAGCCTAGATTTCGTTCTTCTGCGGCGTGAATGAGAGAAACGCATCTGTGTTTTGCACTTCAGATAATGGGACCCTCCTACCTGCTCCCGACAGCCAGGAGGATATTTTAGCATAACGTTTAATCATCTTCACACACACACACACGCATGCATAATTTCATGCTTGCAAAAACACATGCATAATTTCATGCTTGAAAAAAAAATGTCTCTCAACATGAAGCCGCATCTTCTGAAAACTGACCAAACTAAAGCAACAGCAGCATTGGCCAAAGTCAAGTCTACTTCCTTTATTATTATTATTTTTTTATTTTATCTTTTTTCTGAGATGGAGTCTCCCTCCCCAGGCTGGAGTGCAAAGGCAGAATCTTGGCTCACTGCAACCTCCACCTCCCAGGTTCAAGCGATTTTCCTGCCTCAGCCTTCCAAGTAACTGGAACTACAGGCACACACCACCACACCTGGCTCATTTTTTGTATTTTTAGTAGAGATGGGTTTTCACCATGTTGTCCAAGCTGGTCTCGAACTCTTGAGCTCAGGCAATCTGCCTGCCTCGGTCTCCCAAAGGGCTGGGATTACAGGCATGAGCCACTGTGTCCGGACAGTCAAGCCTACTTTTAAATCTCTCCAACCTGAACCAAAATAAGACGTCATGATTTTGTATACAGCTTCAAGTTGCCATGCCCTATAGGAAAAATCCTGCATGAAATCTTCAACCCTTTCACTCCATGTCCAGAAAGCATTCAATGTATAGCAAACATGTCATTACGACAGGTGTAGAACTCCAGGGTCCTTTACAGTCAAGCCTCCCTTGAGACAGGAGGCCCAGGGCATTCTTGACACTTAAACTTCAGTCTGTGTGGCATTGCCTGTGTTCCATTTTGAGCGTAGAAGAGATTAGACATCCTTTGTTCATCTGCTTGAGCCACGGGACATTCTGCCCTGGCTATCGCTGATTGGATAAACGTGCACCACTGCCAGCTGTCAACCCGGTAAATGTATTTCTTTCTCCCACGCCAAAAAAGTATTTGATTTTTTTGTGAAAAGAGCATGCTTGTGACAGTTAATTTTATGTGCAGATTTCAGATTTGCAGTCTCCAAAGTTGCACGAGCTGATTTCTTAAAATTTCCTCTCATTGCACATGTATATGCGTACGTGCCTATGTCTCTATACCTAGGTATGTCTACTATGTATGTATATGCACATGCATATGTCTATGTGTATTATATGTCTATTCATATGTGTGCATCAGTATCTATATCTCTGTATATATGTCTGTGGGTATTTGTATGTCTCTGTGTATGTGTGTGTCTATGTATTGTGTGTGTCTGTGTTCATATGTATGTGTATATATGTGTATTATATGTCTATATGTATGTGTGTGTCAATATCTATGTCTCTATGTGTATGTCTATGTATTTTTGTATGTCTCTGTATGTGTTGTATATGTATATGTGTATGTCTGTGTCTATATGCATATGTCTATGTGTCTGTGTATGTATATGAGTATACCCATTTGTATGTCTGTATCTATGTGTGTCATATCTATATGTATGACCATGTCTATATGTGTATGTATATATTTGCATGTGTATATGTGTATGTGTGCCTACATCTATGTGTATGTGTATACCCATTTGTATTTCTGTATCTATGTGTGTCATATCTATATGTATGACCACGTCTACATGTGTATATATATATTTGCATGTGTATGTGTGTTTGTGTGCCTACGTCTATGTGTATGTGTATACCCGATTGTATGTCTGTATCTATGTGTGTCATATCTATATGTATGACCATGTCTATATGTGTATATATATATATATATTTACATGTCTATGTCTGTATGTGTGCCTACGTCTATGTGTATGTGTATGTATATGTGTATACCCATTTGTATGTCTGTATCTATGTGTGTCATATCTATATGTATGACCATGTCTATATGTGTATATATATATTTGCATGTCTATGTCTGTATGTGTGCCTACGTCTATGTGTATGTGTATATCTATACGTATGTACACATCCTATTGGTTCTGTTTCTTTGGAGAATCCTGTCTTGTAGAATAGCCACATGAAAATACTTCTTTGCAGTTAGAGTCTGTCTGTCATAGTAACAACTCACGGCCAGCGAGCTGAAGAATGGCTGAATGTGGGTTTGGAAAATGATATCATTTTCTTGTAAAAACAAGTGAGTTTTCTGGCCTGCATCCCTTTTCCCTCTTCATCCTCTTCCCTTTCCTCTCATCTGGTGAGCAGAACTAGTCGTTCCTTGGATTTTTAGAAGCACATCGGCTAACCAAGCAAGAAGGGCAAAAATAATCATATTCCCAAATATATTATAGTAAACTGCAGAACATCAAGTTAGAAGAAAACCATAAATGCAAGCAAAGAGAAAAGGGTGATAATTAAACAATTCAACTTCTAGTTGTCTTTTCATCAGCAAAAACAGAGGCTAGAATATAGTGAAGAAGGTATTTCAGTTTTAAAGAAAATTAGCAATCCACTTAGACTTCCACAATAAAATAATTTTTTACTTATAAGTCAAGATATAATCAACATATTTTCAAAGATTCAGAGTGTTTATCACACATGGACTCCAAATCCAAGTAGGAATAAAGGAGGTAATTAGAGGGAAAGCGATTGTTCCTTAGAAGGAATAAATTGAGATGTAGAAATGAAAGTGGAAAAAAAAGATGATGGTAAAGACATATATAAATCTAAATAAGCATTGACTGTGCAAAATGACAATATGATTAATAATTTCATATAGTTTCAAATTAAAGTGGGGCATTATTTCTGGCAGTATGATAGATTATATTTCTAAATAAATCTTTTCCTATACCCTCTCCTGAGAACAAATGAAAAGGTAGAATATTTGAGGTTTGCAACTGATGGCAAATAACAACATGAGGTTATGATTGGCATTCACAGCTGGTGGCCACAGCAACCGAGAGGTCCTCAGGAACCTTTGATGGGACCCATCCCTAGAGACAGCTTAGAACACCACCTGCCTGCAGAGAAAGGAACTGAGAAGCAAATGGCACTGTTTAGGAAATACAATAATAACAACAAAGACAGCTTCCCTTGAGAATGTGGAATGATAGATCTCTGTGACTCTTGTCTTGATTTCAAATGTATGATCTTAGTTTGGTTGTGGGAATCCAAGTAGGGTGTTTCAATTTAGATAACCCCAGGTTGTTACTATCTTTCAGTGCCTGAAAATGTTAATAAATATTCTCTGTGAAAGAGAAGCCTCAATTCCATCTGTAGAATTAAGGTAAATAATAATAATAATCTAAATATGATGCCATCATAAATCACAGAGAGCAGAAATCCAGAAAAAATAAGGACAAATTGGTAACAGCAAATTAGACCTTCTTGTACTTGAGGGAAGAGAATAATCCCAGATACTTTACAATAAGAAATAATAATTTAGGATGTAAAAGATAGGATTAAAAATAATCTAGCCATAATGCATTAGAAAACTTGGTTAAGTAAAGGCTGGGCACAGTGACTCATGCCTGCAATTCCAGCATTTTGGTAGGCCAAGATGAGCAGATCCCTTGACCTCAGGAGTTTGAGACCAGCTTGGGCAACATGGGGAAACCCCATCTTTATGAAATACATTAACTAGCTGGATATGGTGGCACACGCCTATAGTCTCAGCTATTCAGGAGGCTGAGGTGGGAAGACAGCTTGAGCCCAGGAAGCAGAGGTTGCAATGAGCCAAAATTGTGCTCCTGTGCTCCAGCATGGGTGACAGAATGAAATGTTGTCTAATTTTTTTTTTAAGTGGTTAAGTAGATTTGAAAAAGAATCTTATTTGGTTAAATAATTTATTTGTTTTAAAACTTATTTAATCTAGAATGTTAAAAGTACAGAAGTGCAGACATTGCAGATAAAAACAAAGTAACAAAAACAGTGGATGTTTAAGACATCAGATTCAAAGCAGTCAAAAAGTAAATGAATGAGCTGGAAGATATATCAGAAAAAAGTTACTCGTAATGGTAGGTGGACAAGATAAGGGAATGATGAAAGATAAATTAAGACAGAAAAGATAAAACAACACGGTTTAACTTAATCAACATTGATCACAGTGCAATGACAATAATCAATGTTCCAGAAAATTGGAATAGAGACTACAAGATAGGTAATAACCCAGCAAAGTCTAATATATACATATTTAACAGTTTAAAGGTACTGGTCCAAGTGTTATAAATGTTCTAACTCATTTAATAATCCTATAACATTTATAAATATTAATAAGCCTATAATCATATAATATTTGTGAAATTATTATTCCCATTTTAAGTATAAAGAGACTGAGGCATCAGAAAGTCAAATAACTTTATCAAGGTAACAGTGTTCTTAAATCGTAAAAGCATGATTTGAACTTTGACCTCTAAACTTCTGCCTGCAGAGCTCGGATCATCAGTCACTCCAGAGCTTAAACTTTTAATCACTCTTCTATTTGAGAGAGTAATGACTAAATAATTTTCCAAAATTCTTCAGGGATAAATTTTCTGAAGTATCTCAGTTTTTAGTAAATCTAAAACTGTTCTACAATCAAATATATTATAAATATAAATAGATATAATGGAGGTCAAGAGTGGAAGCTAGGGAGAAGAGATGACAGTGTATGTAGGAAATGTCAGTTCCTTGTTTTAGAGTGTGAAGTCTGGAGAAATTGCCTAAAGATTTAAAATTTAAGTTAAAACCTAATGACAGAGGAAATAAGGAAGGGATATATATGTATATTTGCACACATACATCTGTATGTATATAAGTGTTATATAATATACATTTTATATACATTATAATGCAATATATTATAGCTACATAAAATTATATATAATTTATATATAATAAATAATATATATTAATTATATAACTTAATATTTGCACTATATATTGCATTAGAATATATATTACATTCCATGTAATATAAAAATTAGATATTAATATATAATTATATCACATAATATTATTATCGATAATATATAATTTAATGTAACCATAGCATATTGCATTATAAGCCAAAATATGTTGCATCATATATGTATACGTATATATAAAACTACAACAGCTAAATCCACATTTATCACAGCAAATCCTCGATAGACTATACATTAAATAGACAAGAAACGTGGGATAAGCATTTGATTTAGCAATGTGAGGGTATTCCTCAGAACTAAAACCAGAAACACTTGGGAGTGGTGCCTAGCAGGATCCTGGGAAGATAACAAGAGGGAACACCAAGAGTCCTCCCCACAGAGACAATGGTCACATGGCAGAATCTGTTTGATGTAACTATTTTGAAACTCTGGAGGCTCTTGTAGGCTTGCTCTTCCAGAGAAATGCTTGGGCATTAGGTGTGGTTAATTTAGGTTCATTTCATCTCACAGAAGTGCCGCAGCTACTCGTCCCCCGACCCCCAGCCCCATGGCAGGCAGCTGCACACGTTTCTGCACACAGCTTGAGGAAAGCAGGGTGGGCAAAAAGATCCTGTCTTCCAAATATCAAGGATCTGTGCTCTGGTCATCTGTTGCTGCTTCTGATCAAAGAGGTACAGACAAAGTGGTGGGTGATCATCGCTGTTTAACCTTCCCCAACGGTGGCATCCCCCTTTCACTGCAGCTCAAGTGACTTCCAAGGATTTAAAAAGTCTGGCAAGACATTAAAGACTACGACATTCAAAAGCAGCTGCATGTATGGAAAAAATCAGAAAGTAACCTAAGACTCAGAAAAACCTGAGAAGACCTTAAGTTTACACCTCAGGCTGATCTTCAAAACAGAGACCACTTATAATGAAAAGAAAGAAAATAGCCAAAAACCTTAAAAACAGTAAGAAAAGGGGAGAATATGATTTTTAGTTATCACAATTTTTAGATGCAAATGTCTGTTTATCAACTAAAAAAAATTCACAAAGCATAGAAAAAAATAAGAAGATATGGCTTATTCAAAGGCAAAAGAAAAAAAAATCAATAGAAACTGTTCTTGAAAGAGATCCTAATGACAGATCTACTAGACAAAGACTTTTAAAAAATTATTTTAAAGATGCTCAATGAAAGAAGGATGTAAAAAAAGTCAAGAAAACTATGCGTAAGCAAAATGAAAATATCAACGTTCTAAAAAAGACAACCTATAAAGAAACAAATGAAAAATTCTGGAGCTGAAAAATACAATAACTGAAATGAAGAATTCACCAGAGGGACTCAAAGGCAGATTTAAGCAGGTAGAAGTAATTAATAGTTTACGTCTTTGGTCACAGAATAAATAAAAACATAATTTTGTGACATTAATAAATGAAAGGGTTGAGGACAGAGTTATAAAGGAGCATAATTTCTGTATGCCATTGAAGTTAAGCTGGTATGAATTCTAGTAGTGTGTTATAACTTCAGGATATTTAATGTAATCTCCATGGGAATCACAAATAAAATAGCTCTATGAGATATGCAAAAGAAAATGAGAAAGAAATTAAAATGTTTCACTATAGAACTCAGCTAAACACAAAAGAAGACAGTAATGCAGAAAATAAGGGACAAAAAAGCTTATACAGCATTACAGAAACAAATAGCGAAATGACAGAAGTAAGTCTCCCATTATCAGTAATTACTTGAAATGTAATGAATTAAATTCTCTAATCAAGACAGATACCAACAGAATATATATTAAAAACAACACCACCATGATCCAGTTATATGTGGTCTATATGACACTACTTGAAATCCAAATATACAAATAGATTAAAATTGCTGACACATGCTACAACATAGGTGAATTGTGAGAACATGATGCTAGGTGAAAGAAGCCAGTAGCAAAAAGACAAAAACTATTTGATTTCGCTTACCTGAGATACTCAGAGTAGTCAGAATCACAGAGATGTAAAATAGAATGGTGGTTGCTGGGCTTTGTGGGGAGAGAAATGGGGAAATTATTGTTTAATGGATAAAATTTTCAGTTTTCTAAGATGAAAAGAATCAGGGAGATAGACAATGGTGATGGTTGCATAAGCATTATAATGTATCAAATAATACATTATTTTACACTTAAAATGGTTAATGTGCATGTTATACGTATTTTATCCCAATTTTAAAAAAGGGGAAAATTGTGCTGGAGATTCTAAGCAAAGATATGAGCCGAAAATAAAAATTATAAGGATTTGAAAAAAAATATTGCCTCTCTCTCCATTGGTGTTACAAACTATACTAGTAACAAATTAACTATATTTAGTTAGATAACAAAAAAGATGAAAAAGACAACCTATGATAATGCCAAGAATCTGAAGTAATACAAACTTTTCTCCAGTGAAATCAAAGTAATATAGTACAGTGTATTTCAAGACCTTCCTATAAGAACCAAAATTATCTAGCAGTCCTGATGTATCCGTGGAGATAAGTCATCAGAGAGTGTGAGTCACTTTTGAAGGACTCATTGAAGAATAAAGTATAAAAGACTTCAAGTAGAAAGGGAAGGAGAAAATAACTCTAAAGAAATTACCAAGAAATTATACATATCTCTAGTTGTATATAACAGAAAAATACAATTTATCAAACACTCACTGGCTTGGTACAGTGGCTCATGCCTGTAATCACAGCACTTTGGGAGGCCCATGCAGGCGGATTGCTTGAATCCAAAAATTCGAGATCAGCCTGGAAAACATAGTGAGACCCTGCCTTTAAAATACATACATTACATAAACTACATAAAATACAAAAATTGGCTGGGTGTAGTGGCATCCACCTGTAATCCCAGGTACTCAAGAGTCGGAGGTGGGAGGATCACCTGAGCCCGGGGAGGTAGAGGCTACGGTGAGCTGGGATTGCAGAGGAGACCCTGTCACAAAACAAAAACAAACAAACAAAACCCTAACAACCACCCACATAGTTCTGTACTCTCTGGGAAGATGGTATATGTTGCGCAAAGCTGTAGTCTAACTGGACAGGCCAGGCAAGGGTTCCTCAGATGCAAACTGTGCAGATGCAAGGGTTTTTATGACTATTCCAGGAGCTTATGGCTGGAGTGGGAAGTGTTCACTGCCAACCCAGTGGCTCACCAAATGTAGACTACATCAATAGGGACCCTTGGGAGAACTGGTTTGGTTCAGATCCTTCGTAAGGCATTAAATCAGCTTTAGAAAAGCAGCCAGAAGCTCTTGTGAAAGCAGACTTTTCCATTTATACCTGCTTGCACCTGCCTGGGAGATGTCAAAACCAAAAACAGTTTCACTACAATGGGATCTGTTTTAACTCATTATATACAGATCACAGAACTTATCCCATTCTACCTGAAATCCTACCTTTCAAGCCTAAGTTGGAATAACCACCATCTACAGGCCTTACCTCCAACCTTTCACTCCCTCTAGCCACACTTTTTCTAATGCTAAAAATCCAGACTTTCCTTCCTCAGCAATTACTGTGAATTTTTTGAGGGATTTCATCATTACCAGGTATCACTATGACTGAGAATTTTTCAAGTATTTAAAAGAAACTATTGAGATAATTGTGTTTTTTTCTCTTTATATTATTAATCAAAAGTATTACATTAATAGATTTTTCCATGTTATACAAGACTCACATATTTGAGATAAATTTAATTTGATCAAGATACATAATATTTGTATATCTTGCTGGGTTTGGTTTGGGAGCATTTGCTTTAGAATTTTTACGTATTTATTCATGAGTGATATTGGTCTCTACATTTCATTTTTGGAATATTTTTATCTGGTTTTGGTATCAAAGTAATACTAGCTGTATCAAATACACTGAGAAGTGGTTACTCGTTATCTTCTGAATAAATCCATGATGATTTCATAAAATTCACCAGAGAAACCATTCAGGAGACAACAAGTAACAAGACCCACCTAGCTATTGTTTTTTGGAGGTGAAGTCTCACTCTGTCACCCAGG
>NC_133461.1:2245000-2330000 GCF_048565385.1 Saimiri boliviensis | reverse complement strand
AATAAATAAAGCATGAGTAAGGATCCCAGCAGATACAAACAGTGGTGTTAAAAACACTGTCATAAGATTTCCAAATAACAGAGCAATAATCAGAAGACAGATGTAAAATGACCCTCTCCAGAGAGGGTTTTACTTTCATCACTTCTACGTAACACTATACTGGGGATTCTGGCAAGAAAATAAATGAAAAACACACATATGAGAAACTGTAAAGTCAAACTCTCTATGATTATCTACAGAGAAAGTCAAAAGGAATCTACTGGGAAGCAACAGGAATTGCTGAGGAAGTTAGCAAGGTCGCAGAATAAAAGATTAGAATGAAAACATCCATTGTATTTTCATATGCTATCAACGAAAAATTGAAAATTAAAGTTTAAAATATGGTTTACAATTGTGTCAAAAATTAAGACGTATTTAGGAATAAATTGAACAAAAGATGCCCAACACCTATATACTGAAAAAGTGTCTGGGAGAAATTAGAGAAGATTTAAATAAATGGAGAGTTAGACAATGTCCATGCTTCAGAAGAGTCAATATATTTAAGATGTCAATCTCCGCAAATTAGTCTATAGATCCAACACATTCCCAATCAAAATCTAATCAGAGTTTTTGTAGAAATTGATAAGTTGATTGCAAAATTCATGTGGAAATGCATGACACCCAGAAAAGCCAAAAAAAAAAAAAATAGTAAAAGGAACGAAGTGAAAATGCCAGCATTAGCTGGCTTCAAGTCTTATGGTAAAGCGGTGTTAGTTAGAATGACAGGGTGTTGTTGGCTAGATACACAGTGGGATTGTAAAACAGAATAGGTGAGCCAGAAACGAGCAAGAAAAATTAACTCTAAATGAATCATGGACCTGATTTTAAAATCTAAAAGGCTAATGCTTCTAGAAGAAAATATAAAAGGAAATTTTTGCATTTCAAGTTAAGCAAATAATTTATAAATATTACAGAAAAGCATGATCCATAAAAGAAAGAAATTATAATATTGAACCTCCTCAAAGTTAAAAACTTGTGCTCTGAAATCCAATGCGAAAACACTTTTTAGAAGCATATAGAGTATGAAAAAACTGGGTAAAGAATATATTTAAAAGAAAGTATATCCAGAAATATAAAAATTTCTCAAAACCAAAAAAAGTGAAAACAACCCAATTTAAAAAGGAGGAATGCTTTGAACAGACATTTTATCAAGGAAGAGGCACAGACGGCGGCTGGGTAGGCGCCAGCCTCCTCCGTGTGATGAGGCACCAGGTAAAGGCGACTGCAGAGGACTGGGAGTCAGCTCTGGCCCCTACTGACATGGCTGACCCAGAAAGGTGACTGTACCACGGCTGGATGAGGATGCGAGGGGACCAGAACTCGTGCACACTGATGGCAGGAATACAGAATGGTACATCCACTTTGGAAAACAGTTCGGTAGCCTTTAAAAAAATGCCAGGATATTCTACTCAGCAGCATTTACCCAAGAGAAAAGAGAGCACATGCCCCTTCCGATACCTGTGCATAAATGTTCATAGCAGCAAGACAGCCAGGTGGGGGGGGTCCCGAGAAACGCCAGCCAGCCCACACCTGGGGTGGAGCTCACAAGTTCACAGTTTGCAGCCGGGAGGAACCTGGCCCTTCATCCTCCTGGGTGGTACCTGGGACTTTGTCTGTGAGGCAGGAAGCGTGCACTGAAAAGATCCTCACTCCACTGAGTCTCTGTTTCCCTTCTTTCCCCTTTTTGCTCCATAAATCCCATTCTTGTCACCATTCGAATTGTCTGCGAGCCTAATCCTTTGTGGCTGTGTGATGACTTCCTCCTTACCTGAACTAAGGAAAAGTCCTGCAACAGCAGCTTTACTTGTAAATAGCCAGGAACTGGAAATGACCTAACTGTCCAGTGAGGAGCGGCATGTCTATACAACCAAATACTGTCCAGCAATAAGAACCAGGGAGCTGCTGAGACATCAAGAGTGAATCTCAAAGAAGCCGCACCGAGTGACAGAAGCCAAGCCAACCTGAGTCCACACGTCCGTTAACTTCCCATTGCTGCCATAACAAATCCCTGCGCGTGGAGTCACTTAAAAGACCACACACTGATTCTACAGCTGTGAAGGTCGGAATCCCAAAGTGGGTCTCTTGGGCTAAAAGGTGCTGTGGGCTGCTTCCTTCAGGGGCCTGCAGGGGGGATCCATTTCCCTGACTTCCAGCCTCCGGAGGTCTCCCACCCTGCTTGGCTCTGCTCCTGCTGCCACACCTCCTTCCCTGACTCTGTCACCATAAGGACCCTGTGATGACACTGGGTACACCAGACAATCCAGGACACTCTCCTCCTCTCAGGGTCCTTCACTTAATCACATCTGAAAATTCCTTTTTGACGTGTAAGGCCACGTATTTGCAGGTTCCTGGTATTAGGATGTGGACATCGTGGGGGCCGTGATTCTATCAAAATACTATCCGATTTTATTTGCATGCAATTTCAGAAAGCGCAAATGAACCAAGAACGAGAGAAAGCAGATTTGTGATGTTCAAAGGTGGGGGAGAAACCAGGAGGAGCAGAAGGAAGGGGTGCCCTTCAGGTGAAAACTGTGCTCACTGTCTTCTTGACTGTAGTGATGCTCTCACAGGTGTACACACACATCAGAACTTACCAGTCACACACTTTAACCATGTGCAGTGTACTGGATGTGAACGGCACCTCAAAAATGTAAAATAAATGTGTTCTGATATAAGACATCATAAAATTAATAGTTAATAAAACAGTAAGTTTTAGGAAAAAAGAAAATGAAGAAACAAAGCTTATAGAAATGTATAACAAATTACTTAAAACTACATTAAAATTTAATGGCAAGATTAAATATCAAATAGACCTAGTTCAAAGGAGAATTAAGAACTTTAAAATGCAGCCTTAAGAAATTATGCCGTCAACACAGAGGTGAAAAGACAGAAAATATTACAAGAGGTTAGTAGATGTGAATGCGAGAAGGACAAAGCTCAGCTACGGTGAATACAGGGAAGAGAAAGAAGGGAAAATAAATGTCTGAATGCATACAGGACATTCACCTGGAGTTCCAGAAGTACAAGAAGTCCACAGAAAAATACCGTAAATTCACAAGAAAAAGCATAATGTAAAACCGTAGAGGGCCAAGAGCAAATATAGCATCTCAAAGTAGTCAGAGCAGATAGCCTGCAATGAAAAGCAATGAGATAAACAGTCATCCGCGGAAGAAACAGGGCAACACGTAGAATGACGTCTTCAAATTTCCAAGGAGAGGTAACTTTCAAGCAGTAATGCCACATACAGAAAAATGAATCAGAGAGAAAAAGAAATACATCTGCAAAAACCTAAGAGACTGTATTGCTCACAGATCTTGATGATAGAACCACTTAAGAGAATTCAGAAGCAAGAAAACTGAAGCTACAAGCAATGACTGGGATCCACAAAGGAGTGGTGAGTAAAGAAACAGGGAAGCTCTGTCAGCCAAGCCAAGAAACGCTCACAGTGTAAGACAACAAGGACGCAATTCCTAAATTCGCGAGTATGCAAACACGTCAGGATTAAACTACCTGAAAAAATAGTGTCTAATTAAGGAAGGAATTTTATTAAAACCAGAATCGTTGCTGGAGGAAAGTCGATTTAAAATTTAAAATTTTCTAGTCATAAATACTTGATAAAATGTTAATACTGCTAAAGATAGCAGAAGTGGTTATTTGTTGTAAAAGGGTAGAAATTTTAAAACAGAGAAAATTTAGTCATCCAAAAGACAATGGGAAAGAAAGAACGAAAGTAACGGAACCAGAAAGGTCAACAGAAAGCAGCGACTGAGACAGTGGGAGGCAGCTCAGGTGTCTGGTGCAGCGAACGGAGATGGACTCAGCTTCCCAGCTGACGGGACGACTCTCGGAGTGGGTTTTTAAACAAGTTCAGCTATATGCCGTTTATACGAGCCCTGAATAAAACATAACGACCCAGAAAATTTTAAAAGAAAGATTTGTATCGGGGTTCTGTTGTAGCTATATTAACGTCATAGGACAGGCTGTCAGTAAAGGCTAAGAAGTTTCAGTCTAGAGTGACCTAATGAGATCTAGTCCATCTACAGACATCGCCCAAAATACAGGCGTTGAAAGTAAACAGAATTACATGGAGAAGTTGGTAGAGATGAAAATCACACTACACATCAGAATTCCCAGGATGCAGGTAAACAGGAATTCTAAGAAAACCATTTAAATGCAAACGTTAAAATAACAGAAAAAAAATTCATAATCTTACTGTCCAAGTCAAGAAATTGAAATGATAAAGAGTAACCCTAAAAGGATTAAAATAAGTAAATGATTAACTGAAGAACAGAAATAACTCAATAGGGAGCAAAAATAAAATTGGGAAGACTAATCCAATCAAACCTAGTTCTTTAGATTAAGCAGTAAAATGGGCAAGTGTGTTTTTAAAAAGTGAGAAATGTCCTCCAAACAGATATATGTATTTGGATTATAAAGGAGGTAGATGACTACAGTGGGAAGTTTAAAAAATATATAACTATATGCCAATGATGTAGTTATAGAGATCACTTTATATAGACATATATAACTATATAGGGAACTTTATATGTTTGTGTATATACATATATATACACACCCTACAATATCTATAAAACATTGATTTCCTATAACTTTATATATATATTAGGGCAAATGAGACATTAACAAAACTGACTCAAGAAAAAATAGAATTCTGATTTACGGTATGTTTAAAACGTTTTATACTTTAAATGTTTTAATTATTTAAAACATTAATTTTACTTATTATTTTAAATTATTCTTTTAAAAGACAAGCAGGATGCTTTTCGGGAATGACGCCCAGGCGAGACACAGATGTTGCTCCAGGGATGAAGGCAGGTGCACCCTGAAGGGGCTCCAGGGGCTTGGTCTGAAGGATGAGGAGGAGCGTGGGGGTCCCCAGTGGGGGAGGAAGGGGGGACAGTAGCCAGAAGGCAGCTGGTGGAGCTGTGCTGAGCAGGGGCACCTGGGGGCTCAGGAGGTCTGCTCTGCACGGCTGTCCTGGCAGTGGACGTCTGGAAAGATGGAACTGAAGTGTGATCCTTCAGAGGGGCTTCACCTGCTGAAGGATTTGGGGTGTCTGTGAGGAGCTGGAACGTCTACATGGAGTTTCAGAGACAGGCCTGGGGTGTCGCCTCCTCCTTGCGCGGCGGGGTTCCTGTGGGTCACCAGCCTGCCCTGCCGACCCTAAACTGACTTCTTCCCTGGGGAAATCTGTATTTCGGGCGATGTGACCCGGTCACCTATCCTGGGGGATTCAGGTCTCTTGCTGCCATGCACAGTTCTTCCTGCTGCACAACCCTTCCTCCTGGCCTGAGCGGGCACCTGCCTGCACAGAGGGCACCTGCCTGGACGGTGGGCACCTGCCTGCACAGAGGGCACCTGCCTGGACGGTGGGCACCTGCCTGCACAGAGGGCACCTGCCTGGACGGTGGGCACCTGCCTGCACAGAGGGCACCTGCCTGGACGGTGGGCACCTGCCTGCACAGAGGGCACCTGCCTGGATGGTGGGCACCTGCCTGCACAGAGGGCACCTGCCAGCACAGAGGGCACCTGCCTGCACGGTGGGCACCTGCCTGCACAGAGGGCACCTGCCGGCACGGCGGGCACCTGCCTGCACAGAGGGCACCTGCCTGGACGGTGGGCACCTGCCTGCACAGAGGGCACCTGCCTGGATGGTGGGCACCTGCCTGCACAGAGGGCACCTGCCTGGACGGTGGGCACCTGCCTGCACAGAGGGCACCTGCCTGGATGGCGGGCAGCAAGCATCCCCCAAGCACCAGGCTGGCTCATGCCCCAGAGAGCAGCCCCCCAGGCGGGCCCTGCCGATACCATCCTCCACCCGGGAGGCCTTCACCTGTGACATTCTCAGCCAGCGTCACGCAGCAGTCGCAGGGACAAGGCATCAAACCTTGACTTGCACTCCGGAGCCTGCAGGCTTGATTTCATCATCCTGGTATGAAATCATCCCCATGCTTCTGCTTCCTCTGTAGTTTGCCTTGACAATTCCAGAGTCTGTCAGACTGCAGGTTTGCAGTTCTGGATGAAAGGGAAGCGTGGCTCTGCTAGGAAAACCTGAGGTGACTGAGGTGTGGCATGGGGCCATGAAGGCCGAAAGTTCGTTACTGTGGCTTCAGTCAGGCGTGGACTGTTGAGATATACTGAGTTATGGGAAGCAGAGGCCATAATCGAGAAGGTGTATTCTCACTATAATTGCATATTTTGAAAATAAAAACAAGAAACAGCTAACGCTGCAACAATTTGAGCAACAATATGTAGCGGGTATGTGGAAACTCTACTATTGCCTGAATTTTTCTTTATACCTCAAACTGTTCTAAGAAATGAAGTATGTTAAAAATAAGCCAACAAAAATGGACTGCATCTAAAATATACATCATTTTAGCATTCACGTTAGAGCCACTGCCTCACAGAAAAGCGGTTTTATTTCATTTTTCTTTTATTTCATGGAAATAGTTGAGAAAGATGCTTTGCTAACTTTATGTGCTTGGTAGTTTTAACAATAGCAAAGTAATTCTGAAATTTGGTTTAAAAACATGACTCCCTGGTGGACACCTTCTATACCAGCTGCCATCTGAAAATGAATTTTCACAGCTTAGTTTTAAGCACCTTGAAAATGGGAGTTTATAATGGAAGTGCTGACACATTCGGAGCGAGAGTGGTGTGAATGCATTGCCGTAATTTAAAATGTCAGCCCATATTCCAGCGCTTTCTCTATGTACTGTGCTGTGCACAAATAGGCGAGAAGGCACTGCAGTGAATTATTGTGCAATTAATCATTTGACCATGAGGGATTCATTTACTAATTAAAAACGCAAAAAGAGTAAATTGAAATAACCAGTGACTACTAAATCACGTCTTCTGAAGCATCAGCTGCATCGTAATAAATCACAGTGTATCAATCAGAGTCGTGCACATTTGGATACCTGCACTTCCGAGCTGCCTGAAGCGTTTGTGCCTTCTGTGTGCAGACCTCTTCATACACACGCAGCACTATCTGCAGAGACACAGACATACACATGCATACGTACCAACTTGCATATCTACATCTAGGTGAGTATACATGTATGTGTATGTATATTCAGTCATGCAAATTTGAATTCTAAAAATAAAAATGGTCCAAGTAAAACGAGGAGTAAAGAAGTAATGTGGAATATAGAAGAATAGATACTATATATAAGAACATGGCCTTCTACTTTACGTCTTGCTGCCTGCAGCACAGTGTTTATGTTACCTTGGTGCTTACACTTGATATCTTGACTCTTTTGTTATAGATTAGCCTCTGAGCACCCCCACGAACCCCTATTCAACTATTTTTTGCACACTTTCCTATTTTCTCAAATTACCGACTTCTAAATACTTAATTACCAGGCAGGACAGCAAGATAAAATTAGAAAACTTCACAATTTTCAACAATTTTAAGATTTTCTCATGAAAAATTTAGTGAAATCACAAAGCATGTCAGTCCCAGGCAGAAAGGATCTTGCTGTAACACTTTCAGCTGTGTCTGGGATCCTTGGGTTCTCAGTCGGTTCCCTCCCTCCCATACACCAGTAGACAGGGAGCATGGAGAGAAGTTGCCTCTGGTTTCCAAGTTTACCTCCCCTGCAGGACAAGGAAGTTCATGCAATCTCTTGAAGGGTGCAAGGGAAACGGAGAGCAGGGAAGCATAAGGAAGGAAGCCAGGGACGAGAGGAGGCACGTGGGACAGCATTGTTTAAATGGAGCAGAAGGAACGTTGTGGACTCTGAAGGCAGAGATGAGCACAGGTTCCACGGGGTGGGAGAAGAGGGTGGTGCTGGCACCCACGGGGAAGGTGCGGCTGTGGGGCTATGAGGCTCCCCTCCCCTCACTCTGACATCTTCTCCTCGCTGAGGTGGGAAGTCCATGCAATGCTAGAAAAGAGTCTTCTGACCACTGAAGGTGCAGCAAGGGAAAGCGATTTTATCAGGGGGAAAGCAAAATGAGCGGCCCCATTTCACAGTACGTGAGCAAGCGCTTCCATGTCCTACTAAGGAAGGGTGCGACCAACATGAGTTCATTCCATGCATGTGCATCGAGCACCTGCAGCTGCCGGACGTGGGCCCGGAACTCCGAATCCAGTGGGCCAGACAGACAGGACGGGCCTTTTTATTCCAGAAGGGAGTGACACGAAATAAATGAGAGGGAGAGTGGGAGGGAGGGGGTGGAGGGGGGGGGAGAGAGAGAGAGAGAGAGAGAGAATGGTTTTATGGTGTGATGATGTCAATTGTGTAGGCATAATTTTGGGAGAATCTGAAGTATAATATTGATTAAGTGCTTGGACTTTGGACTTAGACAGACTTGAATTCATAACTTAGCTCTGTAGTTCCCAAGTGGCTGACCTAGGGTTATGGATGGAACTTGGTTCTCTGGCCTGAAGGACTCTTCACCTGTTCAACCCCAACAGAAGGCGTTTTGGTAAGGATTAAAGCAGATAATGTGCACAGAAACCTGTTTCACACGTGACACAGACAGGTGATCAATAAATCGTAATGATTATTTTTAAACTACGTTGTCTCTTCCTTTATTCTTAATAACTTATGTGTTCCAGAATTTTACTCTTTCTGCTTTTCTACCGCAGCAATAAGGTTAATTTTCCGTCCCAGTTTCACTACAAACGTTTACTCATGTTCACTGTCCTCTCTGTCTCCTCTCTCCCTGCTCCTGACAGTGCCTCTTCCGGGCGATACACAGTACAATAAAAAGTCCATTAGTGTTAGTTGAGTAGATAAAAATTATTGTATATAAGGAGAACTGTAGACAAAATGTATTTAGACTTTTAAAAATCCTTTGCTAAGGTTTTATACCAAATGTTATTAAGTATTCATTTATCAAGGGACTGGGGAACTGATTTTTGTGGATTCCTGGAGATCGTGGTTAGAGTAAATGTTACTGAATAGCTTTTTAGATGATCTGAAGGAGCAGATAGTCTTTGTTTTGTTTGTTTGTTTTAGCTTTTAAATAATACTCTGCCCTTCTGGCCAGCACTTTATGATTGTAAAACACAAAATGAGAGTCAGGAAGCATAGATTCTGGTTTGAGAATTTCTCTGATGAAATGCAAGTCATTTCCATTTGGAGTATCACTTCATATCTGTAAGATGAGAATGGTGAAGAATAGCACATTTTAGCAGCAGAAATTCCTTTTTCCAATTAATTCATATTTATACAAAGTGTCTTTGCTTGAGGTTGTTGGGAAGCCTAAAGCTGTGGGGAGAAGCTACAGGAGGAGCAGAGCACCCAGGACCTCCCACCAGCCTCTGTATGTGAAACACACCAAATCTGTGCCTTCTGTTCACTCCTCTGAGTGCTGGTTCTCAGAATCTGGCTTTTCTGCTGAGTGCACTGCCTTTAAATTTCCCAGGAAACTCAAATCCAGTTGTCCATGGTTAAGTCTATCATCTCTCTCCACAGGCACCATCTCTGTGTGTCCTCTGTAAATTCCTACTGTTGAGAATGTCATTACCCAGGGAAAGATTCAGGCTTTGTAGAGCATAAATCTTTATCAATTTGTTACAGGGGATTTCTAAGGAATAAGGTACACAATTGTGAATAAAATATATAGTGCAGGGCCTTGAGAAAGGACACATTCCAGCCATGCCTCTGAGCAAGCCAGACCCTTGGGCACCGGGCACTGGGCACCATCTTTGCTTTCTCCATATCCCATCATCTCCAACACTCACCATGATTGCTCCACCTCTTCATGTATCGTAGGTCCAGCTGAAGAGCCTCTCCTCACCCCTCCACTGTTACCAGATGCTCCTACCTGGCTCTCTCGTAGAGCTCATTAATTGCCCTGTCTAGTTATTGTCGAGTTACTTCTTGCTCTTAGTCATCATGCACTCCTTTAGGCAGATTCTCTGATCTTGTATCCTTAGTGTACCGGAGTCATGGACACCACTTAATGAATGTTGAAAATGTTGAATAAATGTGTCTGAAAAAAAGGTTCAGATACCTTTCCATGAGAGGATGTACCATGGGGAAAAGGGGTGTTTATGGAGAAATAACTTAAGTATCTCCATGATGCCAGGTATGAGAACTTCAATATTTTTAAGCAATCTATAGAAAATTTATAAAAAATATTATTTTAGATAATATAAATAAACTAAATGTATATTTATGTTCAAGTGTTGTGGAACTATAGTAAATACTAAGGGAAAATAGGATGGTTTTAAAAAGCCAGTTTCATATCTTTGGATTGACAATATAGAGATTAAGTGTCTTGAAGAAGGAGAGATGTTAGGAAAATATTTTTAATTATTATTGATGGAAGGGGAAGATAACTGAGGAATGATATTTTGGTGGTTTTATTTTATTAAAAATTGGATGTAGGCCAGGCATGGTGTCTTATACCTGTAATCCCTGCACTTTGGGAGGCCGAGGAGGGTGGATCACAAGATTGGGAGTTCAAGACCAGTCTGACCAACACAGTGAAACCTCGTCTCTACTACAAATACAAAAATTTAGCCAGGTGTGGTGATGTGTGCCTGTAATCCCAGCTACTCTGGAGGCTGAAGCAGAAGAATCATGTGAACCTGGGAGGTGGAGGTTGCAGTGAGCCGAGATTGTGCAATTGCACTCCAGCCTGGATGACAGAAAGTCCATCTCAGAAAAAAAAAAAAAAAAATTGACACAAAGAGAGAACACAGGTTTAGCCTGAGAACAGAGTGACCTGTGGCATAAATTCTGATGACTGGTGCTAGAATGAGATGTATTCTGCATGAGCAGAATGGTGTGGGGCATGGTGATTAATAGAGGGAATGACACTAGCTGGAAACCAGGAAAGTTGTGTTCACGCTCTTTCAAAGTAATAGCAAGGAATACTGGGACAAGAATGCATATTACCTTATGTAACTATTATGTGGGCCCTGCGTAAAAAGAATACTATGCAATCTTTCATGGTGTTAAGCTAGTAGATGATGACAAAAATATATTGACAAGCAAAATTTATATCAAGGTAATTGAGTGTAAAGAAATCGGCTTACAAGTAAAATGATCTTCAGTACCATTTAGACAATCTGACCTAAACTTTAATTATGGTCGTGTGTTGCTGCTTTAGTTAAAGTAACTATCAGAGGCATTGGTCAAAATTACATCACTAGGAATTACATCCATGAAAGCAAGCAAATAAAGAGCCTTAAAAAATAGAGTCCTATAAGAAACCTTCCCTGACTTATTTCTCTTATACTACATTTCATCATCTAATGTAGAACATGATTTGCTTATTCACATTTGTGTAACCTGTGTTTTTTCCACTAGAGGTTAAGGTGGTATGCTCAGTGGCTGGGTGATGAAGCATGTAAAAAAATGAATGAATCAGGGAAAGTCTCTGGCTTCCTGGAGCTGAGCATCCAGGAAGTGTTGAGATTATATGAAGAACTCTGCTGCAGGATAGACAAGAAAATGTGAGTGCCGGGGACTCCCTGGAGTTGCCAGTGTCTGTAGCTGACTGTGTGGCATGATGCACTGACCGCTCCCAGTCATGGTGATGCTGGAATAAGAAATCTAGGATGGAATGGGAATAAAACAGTAGGAAAATCACACCTGGAAAAAGCTGCCATAGAGCCAGAACTCAGCCAAGACAAGTCAGGAAAGTTACATGTGGTCAGCAAGCTGATGCATGGGTCAGAAAACCAGTTATTGGCCAGCCTTTTGTGCTGGCTGGATAGCAGTACAAAGCAGAATTTTTTAGGTGTTATATTCATGATGGCTTTTCCTCTTTATAATATCCAGATGTTTTAAAATTGTGAGATCAGAGAAGCATTAAATTATCTGACCTAAACAATATCTTCATTGAAAAGTATTTTTTAAAATTAACACATCATTAGAAGATGGAACATTTAAAATGACAGTACTGAAAACAGTAACAGTGTAAAAATAAAAGTATTCATTCCTAACTTCTTAAACTTTGCAGTACACAGATAGATAGATACACTTTTATTTATATGTTATTTAGAAAAGTCAGAAAAAGGTGCTTACTCGAAGACCTAAAAACAGCACTAGTTTCCAAGACAGTGTATTTAAAAGAGTCATTGATGAAATTGGGCAATACATGGACAGCGTTTTGGGGCCCTAAGCTTTTCAGCATGGATAGATGGAACTTGCCCCAGGGTCTTGATAGGGTTAATAGATCTAGTCACCTCCCCGCCCCCAGAAGAGCAATTTCTTCCTTTCTCTGCCACACCATTAGGTTCACATTCCCCACTTTCATGTATCCTCAAATGGTCCCCAAAGGGGTGAGTTAATAGATCTGAAAACACTAAACACCGAACTTATGAAATGCCTTTTAAGCGTAAGTGCACTCTCTATCCTTCTAAACAATTTTTCTTCTAAAGTGCACTGTGCGTTTCTCACCATCTACGAAGCCGTGATCAGGAAAAATGGAAGTCAACATTTCCAAGACACTAGTGATCCCCTGGACAGTGTATTGCAGCGAACTTAATAAAATCAGTTATTGTTTTTGACCTTGCTCTGTTTCTTTTTTCTGAATTGTCAAAATTGATCTTCCTAATGGTGCTCGATCTTTCATGTTACTGATACTTTTCAATTATAATTTGGCCAAATATGGATTTATGCCTATTGATGGCAAATGATGACAATCATAACTTGACCATTTCTGCTGATGCTAACGTTTCTAATCCACATTCTATTTTCATGGTGAAGGCAGCAAATGGGGCTTACTGTGCCAATGCAGCTGTATCTGCTTGTTTCTGTGAAGGTCAACATTGTTTCTAGTACAGTATAAAATATCTTCTAAACTGCATTCAGGTAAATCCAGTTCGATTCGCCAAACCCTTTGCAGCTCCAGCGCTGGGCGGACTCGGGGTTGCAGCACATCACCATATCCGGGGAGCAGGATCAACCGCCTCTTTTCAAACTGCTGGGTCAGTGTGGGCTTTTTTTTTTTTTTTTTTTTTTTTTAAGCAGAGAAACTTCAATGTGCTTTAAACATCACAAAGAATTAAATTTAAACTAAATGTATAGAAGTTAAAATAATGAATCATCGACACAGGTGACTGTTACATTAATTTTATTCCACAACACAATTGTACTTCTGATTCTGACATGATCGCCTCTAAAACCGATTGACAAATTTTCATTCTATTATTTTAAATGAAAGCAAAAATAATAAATTTCAAAAGCAGGGCAGGCTGCAAGGAACCTCAGGCTGTAGGTTCAGATTATTTTGCTTTCACAGGTAACTATGAGAAAATGATTTCCGGCTTCAGTTCCTTAGATTCTTTAGGAAGAAAAGGGACAGGAATTAGCATTCATTGAGCAAATGCTATGTCCTAGGTACTGTGATAAACAATTCAGATACATGCTCTTTAATTCAGCAAGAGCTCTTGCACTGGCTTTTTAAGTGAAATAGCATTTTCCCAAATTTTTATAATAATAAAATTGAAACTAAATGGTTACTAACATGTACTTTCCTTTAATGTGTGTCCGTTTGGGTACTGGGAATGCAGAGAATTTTGTTTCAAAGACCAAGAAAGTAAAATAATTACTTTTCTCATCCTTTAAATACAACCAAGATTTTTTTTAAAAGGTGATGTGAGGAGTACATATTCTTAATATAAAAGGTTTTATATTTACTTCATAATTTCATGCCCATAATAATATATTAAATCCTTTAAAAAAAAGCAGAAATCCTTTTTCAGATATGGACCTTAAAGTATTGTTTTCAATGTTATAGAGATAACAGTTATCACAACTAATTTTAGCTTCATACTATGAAAATTTACACTTTGATTTTATGTTTTAACTTATACTTTCTTACTGTGGTCCATTAGAAATTTGTAGTACTGTTTTAAAAATACTACAAATATTCAGTAAGTTGGAGGATTTGGATGTTCTAACTTTTCTCTCGCTCAAAGAAGATGCAGAAAAAAGAAAAACAGATAGTGACAGATGATCTCCTCCCTGATTCAGGGTCTCCACACCATGGGAAAATCTTGGGGTAATCTGGAAACAGGTAGGATGCCCATCAGGGAAATTCAGAAACCACAATGCTTCAGCTATCTCGTTTCATAGGGTTTAGGAAAAGCTCTTGTCTTCTCACCTTTCCCAATCTTTTGGAATCATCACCACCACCAGTACCACCATACCAATACCACCACCACCATCACCACCACCACTGCCACCACTGCCACCAATACCGTGATCACCAGTACTACCAGCCCACCACCAACATCACCACCAATACCATCATCCCCAAAACTACCACCATCACTACCATCACCATCACCAATACTAACACGATCACCATCACCACTAATGCTTCCATCACCAATACTACCATCACCACCGCCACCACCATTACCAACAATACCACCATCAACACTAATAACAACACCAGACACCACTGCCACCCATACCATCACCATCAGCCCCATCACCACCACAAACAATAACATCACCACCACCACCATCATCACCAACACCATCAATAACACTATCACCACCAACTCCACCTCCACTGCCAACACCAGCACCATCTTCACCAACACCAACACCTCCCTCCCACCCCCTAAACTACTTAAGAAAAGACTTGCTCTAACTTCAGGACTTCATTCTGTATCACTATGAATTTTGTTCCTTATTATCATTTTTTCCTCTCCAGACACCTCACACTAAACCTACGAGTTGAAAAGGTATTTATTTTGCATTTATCACCAATTTTCACTAACATGACTTCTTAGTTAAGTGATTTTGTTGTCATTTAATCTGTTGGATGTGGATTACATCTCTGCAAAACAAAGAGACTTACCTGGGCCCTTTGAGCCCTGAAACTAAGATTTGTGCTTGTCATGTGTCTCAACAATGTTATGCTTTGTGAAGACTACAAATTTAAATTATTCATTAAAAGCCTTTAGGCACTTTTTAAAGTATTTTAAAAGTACTTCTAAAGTATTACATGACGCTAAAACAATGGCCAATCCAATGAGTTGATGTAAATATATTGACATTTCAAAATTAGTAATTGTGCCACACATATGCCTACCTTGTGATATACTGAATTATATGTATCTTTAGAGTTCCTTTTGTAAAAGAATGGGAACTTCGTTTTCACATGCATTGCTTATCATATGCAACTCCTAATGCTAATGCACACACGTGTGCATGTACACACACACACACACACACACACACCCTCATTCTCTGATTAAGGATAGAGACAACCAAAGGAACTAGGTGATCACACTTTTCATAGGTAGCTGCTGGCTGTATCTTCATCATCGAGTTATGAAGAAGGCCATGCGGTTGATAAATGCTATGCTGTGTAACCAGTACTTTTGTAAATCTTAGCATGTAGCATGTAAATGCAAACCTGATTTGCACACGTAAATTGTATGTTTAGACGGTTCACCGGGATCGAGCTTTCACTGGTGTCTCCTGAAGGCCCAGTGGCCACAGAGGAGCAGTTTCATAGCTCTCTGCCATCCCCACTTGCCTTCGAATACTGTGATTTAGATGAAACTCTAATGCATGAGAGTGACTTGTCCCCAGAGCATTTTTTCAGAATATAAATTAAGTGATATTATAACAGAAGCCCCCTCTTAGCTCAGCATAATGAATATGAACCACCATGGACTCCTGACCAGGGTTATGGTATGAGAATGAATTACTCTATTAACATCTCTTTTAAGTAGCATTAGTGATAATAAATGAAGAGATTTAATGGAATACTGATAATATTATTCATGCAAAAATAGCACACTTTATCTTGTTAAAACAATTAAAATGTGCTTTGAGGATATTTTACACCACAGAAATATGATGCTTGAGAGTGCTTATTGCATGTAGCTGAATACATCAGCATTAGCCAGTAATGCCGATAATCTGATAAAAATCGAAAAGCTGATTTGTATGCTATGCTAATTCAGGATCATCTTCTTGGCCCTCAGTGCCTCCCAAATGCTGCACACGATTGCAGCAAGCTTTAGCGGTGATATTAGATTAAATTCAATCCTTTTGCTTATAATTTTTTCAAAGAAATTACATCCACCATTCTTCAGCATAAACCCTCTTTAGCTGCTAAGCAGCCTGTAATATTCATTTTAAGCCTGGAATATTGCTGCTTTCTTTCCAGACATATTTAAGCTTTGTTTTCAGTTATAGATCATCTTATCCCAATCATGTAAATCCACAAAAACCAAAGATCACTTGTTTGTGTTGGTGGTGACCTTATTCTGAGCATAACATTAAAACTAACTTTGTGCAACTCTCCCACCTAGTATTCTTCAGTAAATACAGTAAAACCTTCTTTAAACACAGCTTGCTGTTCCGTGGATTGGAGCACTTTGTAAATAAATTGTATTCACCATAAGAAGTACTCTAAACAAAGGCAAGTTGGGTATCCTTTCGGAGTGATGGAAAGGTTCCGGAGCTGGATGTGTTTTAAACGTGACTAGTTTAACGTTTTAAAACGGTTAAGTCGTTAAATCTTATTTTCTACACATTTGATCACAGTTGAAAAAGTGACTAGGTTGTGACATAGGTGTAAGGCCCTGGAATTCACCTCCCTCCCAACATCAGCACCCATGGCTCCTTTGCCACCTGCAGTAGTTCAAAGTCAGATACATCTTCATAACCTTTTGCGAGATCTAGCCTTCCTTCCCCGTGGAGTTACTACATGATGCTTTAACATTATAGCACCACTCTGTAAGAGCACCTTATCTCCTCTCCTTTCCCAGAAGCACTTCCCTATACACAGCACACACAGAGAGTTTTCAACTTCACTCAGGAGGAATTAGAGTTTTTTTTCCCCCTTAAATGTGCAAAGGAAAGTTATGGTGACTAAAAATATTGTTATAATTATACATTCAGATTATTAATAATTATATATTATTACAAATATTATAGTTATATGTTAAGATTATTAAGATTATGTTAGAGGTGACTAAAGATATTGTTATACTTATATATTAAGATTATTATTTTCTTACTTCCATTAATAACTTTCAATAATTTGTAAGAAGCAATTATGTTTATAATCTTGCAAACATGTTACACTGGGGAAATTCTCCTATTTTAATTAAGACCTCAGCAAAGCCGAGCAAATAGCAACGCCTGTCCTATTTCCATCAGCTTTTTAATCATGCTTGGCGTGGTCGTTTTCCCTTGATCCCACATAAATTTTGCACGTGTGAGTGGAGCTGAAGTTTCAAGAGAGAGATCAGGTTTTGCATTACTGACAAAACACATATTTACATGAACGAGCCTCCTTGACTGTACGTCATTAGTCAGGGGACAGGAGACTAATAGGATTCTCAAAGTAAGGACTTAAAGTATTAGTTTCTCATATTTATGATTAATGCTTTTCTTATCAGCTCGGGGCCCTGAACAGGATCATGTGAAGCATGTTAGGTTAAATCGTTCTTGGTTACAATATACAGACACTCTACTTCAGTGAAGCCCAAAGGAGAATCTTTACTTGCTAGTTATACCTTCATCAGAAATAAGCCACCTCAGAGCCAGGAAAGTTGCTTTTTAAAGTTGCTTCAGATGACTTCCCAAGTATTTGACACACTTGAAATACGCCCTTCCCATTAGCGGAAGGTGAGTTACCACACAGATGTTCGTCTCGGTATTGTTCTTCTAACGGCCAGCAATTGCATGGTTTGTTACATGTCTACTTCTTCATTTATTTCTTGGTTGAGAACTCCCATAGATCATATACAAATAATAAACATCAAAACTACGGAGGTCTTACAGTGTGCACATTGATTGCTAGAGCGTGACTGAATAACAGAATTCATATTTGGCATCAGTAAACTGCAGATGTCCCCGGGGGCAAAATCACCCTGTTTGGGAACCAGTAAGTCAAACTATTTTTAGAGCTTCCTAAACTTCTCAGTTCATGATGCCTGTGTTGCAGCAATTTCCTCAAAGAGCTCGTAGACCAGAAGAAATAGTTAACCATGGAGGGTGTTAAGTACTTAGGTCCAGACAACTTGATTAGTGATTATAGCCCAACAACTTTGAAGCTGTTTAAAAGAAAAATAAACAAAAGTAAATAAATGAATAAATAAATAAATAGATAAATAAATAAATAAAAAGACTGTGATTCCATTGCTGACTGCAGATCTTGATTTATGGGATGGCTGCATCCTCAAACGTCACATCAGACACCGCTACCCTCTCGTCGGTCACGTGGATTTTCATGCAATACCTGACTTCCATTGTGACAAGCACCCCAATCCAGCTTCCCAGCCATTTGAAGCCATGGGCAATGGCATAACACCATCTGACGTGCAAATTCTGAATTGACTGGAGCTCAGGTTGATGCGGTGCATGACACGTGCCAAGATCACGGCCTTTCTCTAAAGTGTAACGTGCTGCCCCACTCTGGGTCACACTGGCACATGTCATGAGAACTGCAAAATAAACCAACTCCCAGGTGCCACCCACCTCCCACGACAGTGAGTGTCTGTGCACGGCAATGCTTCCAGAACCGTTTGCTGTGTGTCTGCTACACACCGTACGTCTGATTGGAGGCTGAGGGTTGAGAAGCTGAGCCGCACACAACACATGAAACGATCCTATTTATCCCTATTTGTCGTGAAGAATGCAAAGCACACGCGGGCTCTGTCTTGAGAGAGTCACAGCAGCGTGCTGGGACACGCATCCCAGCTGTTTGACCGTGACTCTTGACGGTTGCACTGAAACATGCTACAGACAGATAATTCTGGTGGTGGGGTGCAGCTCAGGTTGCAGCAGTTATCAGGAGGTTTGGTGATAGTCCAGGGGCCCTGAGGAGGCAGCAGACACCGAACGTAGTGAGATAGATGTGTCTGCCCAACCTTCAGGGAAAAGAAAAATCAGATGTGGCTTTCTAGCTTGGAGCAACCAGATGATCCTTTGCTGAGATTTAGAACATAACAGGCGAAGGTATATTCAGCTGGGTCCAGAGAAGAGAGGGAAATAGAAAACGATGGCTCAGGTGTTTCTTGGATATCCAAGTAAAGGTTCCTGATGGAATCTTAAAATACGAATGTAACGTGATGGGAATGAACAGGGTAAGAAGGAGGGCTCAGGATCCGAAACCTGGTGGACATTCCTGAAGGAGACAGAGAGAGGCTGAAGAGCAATAGCTTAGGGGCAGGAGAAGAGCCAGAAAGCCAGGAGGGAGTGGAAGGAGAATCACGAGACTCTCATTGCATGGACAAGGAGCCACATTACAAAGAGGTCACTTCCTCATCTCTCAGAGCTGGTGAGTGACAGAGCTGAGACAGGCCAAGGCTGGGTTATCCTAAGTCTGCATTTCCCCTGCAAACTAACCTTTTAATATGTCAATGGGGGATGCAGAAGGCTGAGAAACAAACAGAGATCAGTATATTAAGACTGTGTCAGAAAAAATAAATAGAAAAAAAAAAATAATGGAGAGAAGTGAGTGCCCCTCTTGAGGGAAAGGGCTGTGGAGCTGGGCAGGCTCTGTCCTCTGCTCAGCCAGGCTCACCTAGCACCTGGGAAAGTGGCCAATGCAAAATAAAACCTAAATAAATGTTCACCAGATAAATTAATTGACATCAAGTGGCCAGTCATGTCCTAAGGTTTCATTATCCCATTTCATCCCAACAACACATCAAAATGTTCACCCACCTCAAGGATAAACAGAACTGGAAGCGGTCCTGTGCCTTCCCTACAGTCACACAAAGCTCCGGGCTGGAAAACAGGCTGGTTTAGTTTCCAAATTTATTCTCTTAAGTAGAACATGCAACTAACTCCAAGCTGTGTTACCCTCCTGAAAAGCATGTGCACGCTATACACAGGCAATTTACAAGAGAGGGAGCCAAATCTGTTGTACCTATCCAAGCTCTACTCTAAGAAAATAAAGCACAATTTAATTAAAAGGATGCTTTTTAAAGGTTTAAATCTCTAATAGAGTTATTTTAAAGGAAATAGATGGTCTTGTCAAAGGTCAGAAGAAACATTTACTGTTGGTGAAATGGTTGTGTGAGTGAGGCAAGACAGATTTTAGAGGGTAATTTGACAATAAATAGATGTCAAAAGTTTAAAAATATGCAAACACCTTATCCCAATAATTTCACTTATAAAAACTTACCTACAGTGATTTTCATCTCAGGATCATCTATAATCTTAAAAAAAAGAATAGAAAGAGACACTCTAAGTGGAATATGAATACAATTTCACTGGTTGGTTAATTGTACAGCCACTAACATTTTTGTGTAAAGGAAGACTAAATTCATGATATCTTGTTAAGTAAAACATACAAATTAGAAGCCATTTCATTTTTACTTTGTGAAAAGAAGTGTTTTATGCTGAAGTAAAAGGAAGTGTGTACCAAATGTATCATTCTGGGATCATGGGGTTTTCTGTAAAGGTCTGAATGGTGAGCAGGAGAGGGCAGACAGTGAGGTTCGGCCTTATTCCAAAGGGTCTGGTGAAGAATGTTCTGGAAGAGATGGCAGCGTAGCTGAAGGGAGCTGAGCAGTCGGGAGGAAGTGTGTGGATGTGATTGTTGTCACTGGGGTGACAGGTGACACAGCAGACGCCTAAGGATGGTGAAAGAAACCAGATAGGGAAACACGAAGCCCTCTGTGGGGGCTGAATAATGTTCCTCCCCAGCCTCCCGAGCCATATGAAATGAAAACAAACTGTTGATACCAGTATAGTCGTGAGGCTATTAAGTGTGGCTCTTGCAATCTAAAAGTCCCTTTAAAAAGTTTCAGGATTCTTAATCTAAAATTTCAGCTGTTGGACATAGGCTGGAAGGAGGATGGATTTAAATGAGATTAGAAGCAGCTCAGGCGCGGTGGCTCATGCCCATAATCCCAGCACTTGGGGAGGCTGAGGCAGGCAGATCACTTGAGGTCACCAGCCTGGCTAACATGGTGAAAGCCCATCTCTACTAAAAATATTTTAAAAATTAGCTCGGCTTGGTGGTGGGCACCTGTAATACCAGCTACTCGGGAGGCTGAGGCAGGGGAATCGCTTGAACTCCGGTGGTGGAGGTTGCAGTGAGCCGAGTGAAGTATGTTGCCCATACTTCACTCCAGCATGGGCAACACAGTGAGTGAGACTACATCTCAAAAAAAATAAAAGAAAAAAGAAAAGAGAAGAAAAGAAACAACCAGAGCTTCTGGAGCTGCCTTCCATATTGTTAGTTTCCGTAGCCCAGATAAGGGACAGGGGTGATGTGTGTGTACATGCATGCTGAAATATCAAGAAGTCTACTAGAGAATGACTGAATTACTGAAGGCCAATGTAACCTGGTTGTCACAGTCTGCTGGGGCTAGCATAACAAAATCTGCTGGGGCTAGCATAACAAAAACTGCTGGCTTTACCAGCAGTTCTGGAGGCTGGATGTCCCAGATCAAGGCCTGGCAGGGTTGCTCTCCAGCAAGGGCTCTCTTCCTGGCTTGCAGACGGCCGCCTTCTCACTGCATCCTCACACGGCAGGGAAGAGAGCTCAAGCCCTCTGGCATCTCTTCTGATAGGGCACTAATCCCATCAACAGGGGCCCACCTTCATGACCTCATCTAACAGGACCCACCTCCACAAGACCCCACCTCCAAGCGCCCTCACATCAGGGCTTAGGGCTCCAGCATGTGAACTTTGGGGAGATGCACTTCCATCTGTAATATTGGTGATCAAAAGTACTGAATTTCATAGTTAGGTATTTTTCAAAATGCAACTGTATGAAAGCCAACAGAATGTAAGTGTTTACCTTCAAGAATAATTCCATATCTGTATATAATAATTAAGAAAAAGTGATGAGTAAGTTAAAGCCAGTTTCCTCAAGTTCTATTTGTGATTACCTAATTTTGTTAGGTTGGAAAAATATTGCATGTGTACGAGGTAGTTTTCTGTGAAATGTTATTGGAATATTCTAACTGTTAATAAAACAAAGGCCTACAGATTTTGTTAGGGATTGGAAATGGGTATGCTTTATTGGTTATCATGGGAGAATAAAAGCTTTGCTGACATTGTACTCCAGATTATTTGGTTCATGAAAATTATCTTCTTAAGAACACGTGCCACACTTCTCATGGTGGATTTTGAGAGTTAGACATCAGGAAGTAAGAGAGAAATAATCCCATTCTTCTTAAACTCCTGCTCACAGCAGAGGGAGTGGGGTGGGAAGGGAGAGAAAAGGAGGGGTGATGTCGAGGAACTGACTCTCCCCTGAGGGACAGAAGCCTAGGCAGGGGCTGGTGATCACCTAAAGGACCTGAGCTCTGCTCCAGTGCTGCTGAGGCTGGTGTGGCTGGCATGATGTTTATCCTCCAAGCATGATGCACAAGGCCAGCTTTACTCCCACATTTCAGGGGTCAGTTCGCAGATGCTAAGGGATGCCCTTGACCTCTCCAGTGGAGGAGAAGAGAGGGGTTCGTGGCTGGAGTAAGAGGCCAGGGCCATGCCCCTCCCATGCCTACATTCCACATGTTTGTTCTTCCTCCTGCTGGTGGTCTGCAGATAAGGGTTGACCCACTCAGGTCAGAAGAATTGGGTTTGGCCGTATGTAAATCAAGATTTATTCCAGAAACAATTCTTCAAAGCAGTGCTTCATCTTTTCATAATATACCAACCTCACTCATATGGTTGGCCAGGTGCAGTGGCTCACTCCTGTAATCCCAGCACTTTGGGAGGTCAAGGTGGGTGCATCACTTGGGGTCAGGAGTTCAAGACCAGACTGGCCAACATGGTGAAACCCCGTCTCTACTAAAACATACAAAAATTAGCCGGGTGTGGTGGTGGGTGCCTGTAATCCCAGCTACTCAGGAGGCTGAGGCAGGAGAATACCTTGAACCCAGGAGATGGAGATTGCAGTGAGTCAAGATTGTGCCACTGCACTCCAGCCTGGGAGACAGAGCAAGACTCTGTCTCTAAGATAATAATAATAATATTATGAAATGAAAGTGCCATAATAAAATAGCACAGATTGGGCAGCTTACAGCTTACACAAAAAAATATCTACTTATTTATTCATTTATTTATTTGAGTCAGGGTCTGTCTCTGTCACCCAGTTGGAGCACAGTGGAGCGATCTCAGCTCACTGCGGGAATATGAAAAAAACAGAAACGGTTTGAAAACAGAACCCTTGGCTCAGTGTTGCCATGATTCCAGAAACGCCGTGCAGCCGTGCCAGGCCTTCCCTGTTTCATGGGTGTCATGCGGCTCCAGCCCTCTGCACTCTCAGTTGTTGATGGCAGGCCCAGCACATTTACGTATTTGGGAAAGGATTCTCATGAAGTATGACAATGTGGAGTGTAGACCACACAGCTTGTGGGATTTCTGCATCATTTAAAAGTGTCTTTGGGTTGTTTCAACTCACAAATGCTGTGAGAGGCATGGGGTGTTTGGAAAGTGTCACAGTCATGGGCTGAATTCTGTCCCTCACATGCCTCAGTTGAAGGTCCAACCCCCAGGACCGCAGAAGGTGACTGCATTTGGAGACAGGGCCTTAGAGAGGTTAACTTACAGTGACGCTGTTGGGAGGGGCCCAGAGCCAATCTGCCTGGTGTCCTTATAAGAAGGGAATTTTGGGCACACAGTCCCAGGGGCGGCACACAGAGGGAAGGTCATATGCAGGTGCAGCCGGGGGGTGCCATCCACAAGCCAAGGAGAGAGGCCCCCGGGGAAACCAGCCCCGAGGCTCCACGAGCTTGGACGTTCGGCCTTCAGAACCGAGAAATATATCTGTGACGGAGGCTGAGGCAGGCGGATCGCTTGAGCCCCCGAGTTCCAGAACAGCCTGGGAAACGTGGTAAAATCCTGTCTCTACAAAAGATACAAAATGTTAGCCAGGCATGGTGGAGGCACCTGCAGTCCCAGCTCTTTGGGAGGCTGAGCGGGGAGGATGGCCTTAACCCGGCAGGTCGAGGCTGCAGTAAGCCGAGATCGCACCACTGCACTCAGACTGGGAAAAAGAGGGAGACCCTGAATCGAATAAATAAACCGATGAGTGAGTAAGTAGAGTCTCGTGTTTAAGCCGCCCAGTCTGTGCTATTCTATTACGGAAGAGCAAGCAGACTAAGACAGCCAGCTTGCATACTAGTAATTACAGAGGAGGGCAGAGACCTTAGCTGAGCCCAGTGAGTCCACAGACTCACAGAGCCCCAGTGCTTAAGGACCTGGGGTGTCGCTCGCCTCAGTGCCCATGTGGTGCAGTGAAGCCTGGAGGGTAAGCCCTGCTGAAGCCAGGACCTCACCTCAGGTCTCCAAACTCGCTGCCCAGGGTGCTCTTCACAATGTGCTGCCCTGGGCTGAGCAGGGTCCCAGAAATACGCACACCCAGAAACCGTGCACATAACCTAATTAGAAACAGGGACTGCACACAGACCACTGGCTTAAGAGAAGGTCATTCTGGATGAGGTGGGCCCTAAATCCAATCATGGGGGTGTCCTTCTAAGAAGAGGAAGATACAGACAGAGGCGCAGAGTGAAGGATGAGGCATGGGGTGACAGAAGCTGAGATGGCAGGAACGCAGCCAGGAACTGAGGAATGCCAGGGTCAGACGGCTGGGGGTTCTGGACACGGGGGGAAATGACGCAGGCTCAACCCTGGAGCCTCTGGAGGGCCCAGCGCCCTGCTGACATGCGGAAGTCCGACTTCTGCTGCGGAACGAAAGAACCCATTCCTGCTGTTTCAGAGCTCCCAGATTGTGGCGCTTCGTTACCACAGCCTTAGGAAGCCAGGACACCTGGGAAATTCACAAAGAATCTGAATTCGGCTTCACGGTGCCAGATGCCAAGCTCCAGGTGAGCTGCAGCATGAGCCATCAGTGGCCTGGTTATGCCCAAGGAGTCCTGCCCGTGAGCTTGTTTCATCAGGTGGTTTGGACAGGGGACACGGCACCCACAGAAACACTCCTTCATTGGTGACACCTGTGTGCCAAGGAAAGGGACCTGAGTGGTACCTCACCTCCTCATTCCTTGAGCTCCAGCCCCCCGAAACCTGACCCACCTTCTAACAGACAAGCTGGCTCCCCATCAAGTCATGCTCCGAGCTGAGTGCAGTCTTGCGACCTGAACTCCGCCTCAGAAGAACACAGCCCACCTGTGGCTCTGAGCTGGCCAAAGTGCTGAACGCTACAGCCTGGGAGGGTCCAGGTCGGAGCTCGCAGTGCCCGGCAAGACGCGAAACATCTTCGTCCAGCTGTGCTGAAATTGCGTCTTCCCTCCCGGGAGCAGGTCCTGGTGACTGACTTTTCCCCCGGGAGCAGGTGCAGGCGACTGACTTTCCTCCTGGGAGCAGGTGCAGGTGACTGACTTTCCCCCCGGGAGCAGGTCCTGGTGACTGACTTTTCCCCCGGGAGCAGGTGCAGGCGACTGACTTTCCTCCCGGGAGCAGGTGCAGGTGACTGACTTTCCCCCCGGGAGCAGGTCCTGGTGACTGACTTTTCCCCCGGGAGCAGGTGCAGGCGACTGACTTTCCTCCCGGGAGCAGGTGCAGGTGACTGACTCCCCCCCCTCCCCCGGAGCAGGTGCAGGCGACTGACTTTCCTCCTGGGAGCAGGTGCAGGTGACTGACTTTCCCCCCCGGAGCAGGTGCAGGCGACTGACTTTCCTCCTGGGAGCAGGTGCAGGTGACTGACTTTCCCCCCCGGAGCAGGTGCAGGTGACTGACTTTCCTCCTGGGAGCAGGTGCGGGTGACTGACTTTTCCCCAGGGAGCAGGTGCAGGTGACTGACTTCCCCCCCCCACCCCGATCAGTTCCTGGTGTCTGTCTGCCTGCTCTGCCACCTGTAGTCCTGGTTACCCTCATGTTCCTGTGATCCAACGTCTTCTGGGAAGTTATCTTGCATTTAAATTAGCTTGAGTTGATTTATGAGGTTTGCAAGGACAAACTCTGGTGGAAACACACTGGAAGCATGGTTCTTCCTTCTTATTTTATTTCAGGCTGCATGTGACTGGCACAGGGGATCGGAGCTGCTTTCCTCGCATGTGGAGCAGGGCTCTGATTTCCCTGAGCGCAGTGGTAAGGCTCAGGAATAGCTTTTGAACGTGTCTGCTCCAGTGCCAGTGACCTCAGTGTCTCATTATTTATGCTGATATCATAACCCTACTCTTTAGTAACTCAAGTGCTTACCAAGTGCTTACTGACTACTTTTATTAGCGATTTTCTGCAGTGGTATCATGAGAAGAGTGAGAAGCATGACCCCCACCTACCCCATCCAGGTAAGAGGCTGGGGGAAGGCAGGGTGGATGTGGCCCCTGAATGCTCAGAGGTGAAGAGCTGACTAGGAGGGTTCAAAGCAGATGATGGCTGTGTGGCTCCGGGGGCTTCATCCAGCCTTGAACTGCCCTGTACATCCCTTTTCCTGACTTTTTCTGGTGCAAACACCATGATCTTGCCTGTGAGGTTTGCAAGCACTTTTTCTTGAGAAACCTGACTCAAGATAATTGTCACCAATCTATTGTTATCTAGAGACTCTGTGGATACAAATTTCCAGAGAAGAGTCATGCTTAGGCTTGTAAAAATCGGAGCACTTGCTTGTTTTTACAAGGACAGCAGCGTGGCCAGTTTAGGGTGTGCTTAACCAAACCACATGTAATATTTTCCATGAAGAAAGTGTAATTAGAGCAGCAAGTTACACCGTGGGAACTCCGAGATTGCAGGGACACCAGAGGGTTCTGGTGCCGATCAGCACTGATCGGAGGCTCGCGGCGTGTCAAGGAGAAGCAGTGTCGTGTGGAAGGGCAGCGAGGCAGGGTGCTCGCTTACGGATTTCAAGCATGCCTGCTTATTTGCCGTTGGAAATTTCTATTTGGGATGCCCAAGACATGGCAGGTAGTCCTGACTACGTCGCAACGTGACCCCACCAGCCGCCCTTTCTGTGCTTGGCTTAGCCCATAAATGCCATTCCACTTATGAAAGCAAAGAGACGTGAGTGTAACGAAGCCAAAGATAAAAGAGATTCTGCCAAGTAACGGAAACAACAACAAAATAAAACAAAAGCAAGCCTGTCTGGTGCCAGGCTGGGTTTCATCCCAGCCAGCAGCATCAGAAATCCTGAATTTGCTCGTACTGCCTAGGGTGTCACGTGCTCAGAGATGTCCTCCTCAACTGGCCATTTGGACCTATACACAGTAGGAGAAGCAGCTCTAACGAACCATTCTCTCTCTTTTTCCGAAAGACATTTTATGTGTGAACAGACACAAAAACACAAGTTTGCAGTTTAATGTCAAGCAATTAGAAGACTCTGTTCACGATAGATTCTAGAGCACAGGACTGCAAAACACAGGTGCCCTCGCTGGACCAGTGAAATAGAAATTCCAAACACAAGCGGAATTCGGCATCTCAACCCATCCTCAGAAATCTGTGTAAACACAGTCCTGCCCCATTACATTTTAGGGGAAATCTTTTATTTTTTGGTGTACATTATAGATAGTTATATAAAATAAACCAATAATTATAAGATTATAAATGGGTTGATAAACATGCCTTAATATCAAGTCTTGTTCACCATAAATTTGCATTTGAGATTCATTAAAAAGCTACAATGTGATTAATGAAGATGGTCACCAGGTCAACAGGAGGGACAAGGGAAATATAAACTAGAAATACAATTTACAATTAGATTAGGAGGCAATATTAATCAAATGAAAGAGGCAGCTGATTAGAAAAACGGGTATGAACGAAGCGTTCAACTGCATTTTAGTGTTTGCTAGACTCTGAGCTGAAGACGGAAGCAGCACACAGAGGATCATCTCCTTGAGGTCAGGGAGATGACCCTTTTTAAATACTTGTCCAGCTGTCCTTCGTTGAGTGTTAGATGTTAAAAGTACTCTTAAAATGAGAACTGCAGTCTGCAAGGCCATTCTGGGCAAGCATTTCGGCTTTGATTGCCCTCCCCCAAACGAGAGTCCCATGGTAACCTGTCCACCCAGCCTGGGCCGGGCCAGGGCATCTGCAGGCAGTGATGCCGGGGCTTTGCGGACAAGACGCCCCGAGAGTCGAGAGCCATGATTCCTTAGTTTCCTCACTGGCCCCTTTCCTTTGTCGTCCGGGTTCCAGCTGATACATCACAGAAAAGCACCAGAGTCTGACACTGTTTTATTTTCCTCCAGCGCTTTTGCGGGCTGAGTGAGTGAGTGATCTTGACCCCAAGTCATGTGGCCCATCTTGCTTGGTTCTGTGCCTCTGACCTCCCAGGGGAGGGGCCACTTCCTGGGTGCGTCTGCCTGCTCCTCAGCACCCAGCAGGATCCCAGCTCCATCAGGGCTCAGGGAGTCCCGTTTCTCAGGCACAGGACAAGCTGTGTCTCCACTCTGAGTCCTTATAAAATCTCATGCACGGTCCTTTTACTTTAGAGCAGAGAACTCAAAATCAGAACTTACTGCTCTGACTTGGCCAGATTTTAGATACCAAAAAATTTTAAACTCATTCTATAATATAAACAATCAGCGTTAGCAATTGAATCCTTATGTCATATTTTCTCCAAATTGCATGGGGATGAACATCCCAACTTTCCTTTCCCAACACTATTGAGAAGGGACATTTCAGAGCTTCTATTTCTTCCTTCAGTGATATTCTAGTTGGGGATAATTTTCTCTCCATAACTGAATGCATGGTCCAGAGTTATAGTCTTTGCCTCAGAATTCACAACTAAGTGAACGGTGTGCTGTCCAGGACTTCAGGAGGAGCACCATGCATCTGGTGTGAGAAAGGTCATTCATGTGAGCTTAATGAATTCTGATATTCAAAACTGATATTAATGGCCTTTGATACTGCAAATGTGGAAGCTTATTACTTTTGATGATGACTAAATTGATCGGAATTTGTAGCAATATATTTTATGCATATTCTTAAGCCAGAAGGAAACCAGGTCTGATAGGCTATCTTGAAAAGCCATTGCTTGAATGGTAGTTTATTTGGAAATAAACAAAGAATAACACGCTTCATAGTAAATGGCTCTATAAAGCTTTTCATTTTTTGAAGTGCAATTCTTTTATGCTCGAGAGCCATTCTAGGCTAGAAGTAGCTAAACATACACATTTAATACAATAATTACACGTCTCAGAACACTGATGGAGAAGAGCAAGTGGGCTGAGGAATGTATCTGCTTCTGCCAGAGACTCGGCGCCTTCATGGAGAGTCGCCCTCGTTAAATTCTTCACGCAAAACCCAAGCCCTCCCCACTCAGCGCCGTTCTGTATCTGTCTCTCAGAAATCCACAGCACAGCCTCATTCTTGTTACTAATCACATGAGGAACATGTCCACTTCATAGAGGAAAAACAAAACAAACACATTAAAAAACACACACACTTTCTGTTTGGCAAATGAGTCCCTCCACTTACGTTCAGTTTCTAGTAAGAGGTCATTTCTAATTAGCATGGCATGAAAACGAAGCAAAATGAATAAATACATATGAAGCTTCAGTGGCTTTAGGATACTGGTTAGTTGAAATTTAAATAAACACAACCATTATAACTAATGCATGAAAACGGATTGAGAGCGATTGTGGCAGGGCTGTGTGCACAGCACGGTGGGGAGGGATTAACTGGAACTGGGCAGGGTGTGGGGGGCAGGGCAGCAGGACCCTGTGGAGGCAGCCTGGGGGGGGCACAGCTGTGCCGGGGGGCTGCTGCTGGGTGGCGGCCGGCAGAAGCAGGACCCATCTGCCTTCCACAGATGTGCCTGACAGAGGCACACGTCGTGGCTCTCCTCCCAGAAATGGCACACAGGGCCTGTGTGGAGTGCCAGAGCCCTGGCACCTTCTGTGAGGCTGGCATGGTGGTGGGGTCAGAGCATCTTGTACCGGGATGTACCAGGAGCAAGCGGGGCACTGGAGGTCCCGAGAGCCACTGCTCACAGCATTCATTGGCCCTACAGTTTCTTAGGAAAATCCTGCAGCTATACAGAGAGATTAAACAAATTACCAAAAACGGATGGTGGATGGTGGGACCCAGGCTTCTCGCTGTTGGAGGGGGAGGTTATAGGAAAAGATAGATGATTTATAGGTAATAGATAGATAATAGATAATTAATAGATATGCGTGGCTGATACATAGAGATAGATAATAGAGAAAGGTAGATGAAAGATAGAGGCAAATGTATAGACAGAGAGAAACAGATGCTATAAACAGACAAGGAGATGGGTAGACAAATATAGGTCGACAGATAGTTAATCAATGGGATAGATATGAATAGTTGATATATGGAGATAGAAAACAGAGGTAGATGACAGATAGAGGCAAATGTGTGGACAGAAATAGAAATAGATTATATATATACAGAGAAAGGTAGACAAAAAGACAGACAGACAGATAGATAGATAGATAGACAGATAGATGGATAGATGGATAGATAGATAGGTAGATAGATAGATAGATAATTAGAGATGGAGACACATACACAGGTCAGTTTACATGCACATTCTACAGTCTGAAAAGCGGGGGCGGGTAGATGGTGAAAAAATCACCAGACCAATTCCAGTTACAGGCCATTCTACCAAATACCTGACTAGTATTTCTCAAAACTGTCAAGGCCATCAAGAATGAAGAAAGTTTAAGAGACTGTCACAGCAAGGAGGATCTTAAGGAGATGCCACAGCTAGGTGTGAGGTGGCGTCCTTGGTGGGATCCTGGACCAGGAAAGGCCATTAGGGAAAAGCTGATGAAATCCCGATAAAAGTGAGCGTAGCTGGCTCTACTGGCTGCATGCCGCTTCCTCAGCTGTGGCAAACGTGCCTGTGTAAAGGGAGGCGCTGACAGTGGGAGGGTGGGGTGGAGGCGAGGCAGGTCTCTCCGTGCTCTCTTCTAACATTTTTGTAAATCTAAAGTTACCCTACAGCTAATGACGTAGTTAAACAGGACAAAGTGAGTCTTGAAAGGAGCCGCCCGCCTCTGATTGGTCTTTGCTCTTCTCCCGCCGGATTCCACCGTGACCCTTTATTCCCGCGTTAGGGCTGTGTGGTCTTCTGAAGTGCTGGCTGGGATGCTGTGTGGCCTGAAGTGCTCCTCCTCTGTCTCTGTGCCATAGAAAGGGGAGGCTGATGCGGGCAGAGAGGTTCTGTGTCTTCCCTGAATCCTGCTCCCGCTGGAGGGCACTGCTGTCCCGAATGCCCACCGAGCACGTGGTCAGGGGCTGTGCACAGAGAGGAATTCTCCTACATCATGGAGGCTGGGTGCACCCCCGCTTCCTCCTGTGGCATCTCCAGAAATCTGAGGCAGTTCATGCAATCAACATCCCTTGCTGTCACAAACCATGGCACCTCCACATTTTACTTCTGCCTCAAAGAGTTTGATGATTCTCCGAGTTGTGTTTAAACTTTCCTTCACGTTGGCTTAGAACTCCTGCGTCCTGTCTTTGTAACTTTCGAAAAGATTCAGCAAACAGCAGAGTATTCTGAAAAGTAAGGGACGTGAAACATCCCCAGTTGAAATGGAAGGGGAAACAGTTAATTTCACCCTGGATGACAGTTTCTCAGGGAACAATGGTCTTCGGGAGTTGACATGAGGCAGTAATGAGTGAGGGAGGGGAGAACTGAGTCACAGCTGCTCAGGCAATCACCGGAGAACATCGACTCTCTTCCAGCCAGAATACCATTAATGCGTGTGTCAGCCCGGAGTGAATCTCGCCGCGTGCGGCCGCGCCGGGCGTGGGGAGAAAATGAAGAGCATCCTCGGGGACAGGCCTTTCTTTTTCTCCGGGAGTCTTCATTATTCAGGCATTGTGATACTTTTCCTTTATTTGTGTAAAGATTAAATTGCACATGACTTCTAACGTTTCTGCTACCCCAACTGTCATAGGTCGGCGACCTTCATGCACGCGAGATAATAGATACATCGTCTGCCGTCCGGGCCACGGCTGTTCCTCCACAGCTCAGTACTTCCCCATTGTTACCAGTCGAAAGCAATTAAATAAAAATACAACACAAGGAAGTGGAGGATTTCATACATACCTCTGCGTGACCGCATTTCAGCACAATCCCGCGCGATTATCTAGTGGAATGTTGAGAATCAGCAATGATTTGTGGGGGAAGTGAGATGTTAGTGAAGAAGACGTTTCCTGGAAGGGTCACAGTGTTGGTGCCTGATGGGAGACTCCCCATGCCTGAAACTGTCCCTCGAGAGACTTCCGAGGAGCCCACTGTGTGCGAGGTGTCTCTGGTTTGCTCAGTCTCCTCCTTGGCTACGCCATCCTCACTTAATAAATGTAATCAATATTCAGGAAGCCCATCCTTGAAAACAACCAAAAAGAATAATAATGGAGAGTCCCACCTTTTTAGCGACTGTCCATAGGCAGGAGTGTCTCTAATTGTTGTTATTTGGGAAGTGTCCTGATGAACCACACAACGGTTACCTGGGGAGTAGACTTCAGAACTGACATTTAAAAACTTAACTCAGAAAAAACGGTAGTGCCAATATTGATAATAATCCATTTTTGCTGAACCAAGAAATTCTCCAACGTACCTGTCTTTTCCCACTGCCAACACCCTCCCCTTCCCACCCTGTGAGCTGGAAAGAGCTCCCTTCTATTGACTGAGACCCTCCCTGGATGACCTTGAATCCAACCTTCCTCAAATTTCTATCAGCTAATTCCAGCGGTCTCCCTCCAGGGGTCACGTCCCTCTCCAGAAATGACTTCGGAGACACGTGGCGTTCACAGAGCTGCACTCAGGCCTCCAGGATGCTGCCTCCTCCTGTCCATCTCTGCTGCCGTCTGTCGGCGCCGCGTCCAGACAAGACGCCCCTCCTCAACCACTGGCCTCCCCCTGCCAAGAGAGAAGGGGAGGCCCTGGGAGCCCTGCCCGGCCCAGGTCTCAGTGATTCTCCTCCAGCTCCGACAACGCCATGGGCAGCAGAGCAAAGGGCCTGGGAGCCCCGCTTCTCCTGTAAGCTGGTGGGCATCTACAGCAGTGCCTGTCTGCAGCCTCCTAGGGCAGATGCAGCCCCACGGCTCTGGGATTGGGGTGCTCCAAGACTCCGGGATTGGGGTGCTCCAAGGCTCCTAGTTTCTGTCACACCAACCATTCCCACTACACAGGTCCAGGCAGGGCGTCCAAACACTCTGGTCAAAGCACCCTGCTCCTTGCCCCAGTCAGTAACTCACAGACTACTCCCCAGACCTCCTTGCCATGGTGAGCCCCCCATGACCCCCACCTCATGGCATCCATGTTTGTGTGTGACCCCGTCCCACACTTAGTGAGTGCCACCGGGCCGGATGGGGAGGCCAGAGGACACCGGAGCAGCCCTAGGGAGACATGGCCATGGTGAGAAGCGGGGTATCCCGCAGCAGCCCTCCAGGGGAGCCATCTGGAAGCAGACCCTGGCTAAGCCCCCGACGACTGCAGCCTGGCCAGCCTGCTGATTACAGCTTCTCCATAGAGCTGCTCCAGAATCACAGGCTCAGCTGATCCCGAACCTGTGACCCACACAACGGAGGAGACAACAGCTCCTCACCATTGCCGTGTGGACGTGCCGTGTCGGGGGTAGTTCGCTGTGTAGCCTGGCTGTGGATGGCTGCAGCACGGGCCACATTCTCATCTCACCCCCATCTGAGGCCAGTCCCAAGGACCACCCAGGCCCAGCCATGGATCCCATGGGGCTGTGGACCTGTCCCCAGGAAAGGGGGATTCCATTCCTGCCCTCCTTACTCCCCACGCACAGCTGCCCCCTGCACCCCGGAGCTCGCAGGCTTTTATAAGCCAAGCCCCTTCATCCAGACCCTCTTCCTCAAATTCTTCGGCTTTTCACTCTGGCGAAAACCCGGTGCTCAGCTGAAGACCCTGCTCTTCCCGCAGGCTCCTCCAGGACTGGCCTCTCCCGTCCCCCCGAAACACCCTTTCCTGTCCCTAGTGTTTCCACCGTGTTATTCTTTCTTCTCGGCTGAGCCTCTAGCTCTCAAGAGCGCGCCTTTCACTAAACCGCCCACCAGTCACACTCTCTCCTGAAGATCTTGCCCCTGTGGCTGTGAACTTCCTCCATCACTGCTTCCGTGATATTCCTGGGAGTCGCAGGAGTCGCGTAGACGAGGCATCCCCCTCTTGACCTCCTAGTTTACAACAGCTTAACTTTCTATAACTTAAATTAGCGCTGAAGATCCCTTTCTGTATTGCGGGTAATAGGACATACATTGGTCACTCCTACAACGATTTAAAAAGCACTTGAAATATGAGGGAGACTTGGGCTATTCCAAGCGCAGTTGTCTGTATGGAGACCCCGCTAAGGAGCTCCTGCAGCTGCACACAGATAGGACCCCGCAGTCGGAGAGGACACCCCCGAGAAGACAGCGCTGCACCCACGGGGCCTCGTGCCTCAGCAGAGCTGCGCGTGGGAAGGCGGCGCAGAACGGGGCTCCGGTGTGGCACTGCACCCCAGCGAGGATGCCCCGATGCCGCCTCCGTGACTCTGAGCACACACCGGAAGGTCGTTTCTCCAAAGTTGTGCTCCCGAATCCTCACCTGGCTGCTCTGAGTCCTCCTCTCCTCAGCAGGTACCAGTCCTCGATTTATTTCAACTCCAGGAACCTATGTTGGCACCAACTATTAGGGTCATCTCTGCCCATGTCCCTTCTGAGTTGCCTCATGCTGAACAGCTCAGGCATAAAGGAAACAACCAACTATCAGTTGAATGAAATGGTGAGAGGCCTCCCTGGCAAAGCGCGGGCCACTCAGCAGCCTGCACCTCCAAAACATGGGAGGCCAGGGACGTACATTTCAGACCCAAGATTAGGATCCCGGCACCCACGTGGGCTGCTGCTCAGCTGCTTATGAAGGTGAATACGGACTTTTAACAAGAGGAAAAAACAGCAGCAGGGACTCTCAAACACCCCAACACCAACCAAGGAGCATTAGGCAACAAATATTTGGGGCTGTTGAAAAACAGTTGCCACAGTTGGAGTAGAGAGATGCTGCTGTCTCGTAGGGAGAGGTCAGGGACACGCTACGCACCCCATACTGTACAGGACAGCCACGCCGCAGAGAAATCACCAGCCCCAAATGCCCACAGAGCCAAGATTCAGAACCCCTAACATTAAAATACAAAGGAGAGCGCAAGAAGATCTCGCATTTAACTGGACAGAAAGGGCTCCGAACGAGAAGGAATTTTCAAGTTTCCACTTGAAACAGGAGTGGTGCCGGGAAGGTGGGCAGGGCACAGCCAGGGCAGCAGCTGTAAACAGTGGCATCAAAACGGCAGGTCCTGGGATAAGCCAGGGAGTAGAAACCAGCCACATGGTGGGAAAGCAGGAAGGGTGGAGAAGTGGAATGATGAGATGAATTACAGCTGCAAATAGGAAGCCGATGACGGGCGTTTGAAGGCCGGGGCATGCTGTAGGCTGAAGATCGTGGAGACTAGACTCAGTTTCCATTCTCTGAGCATTACGTAGACGTCTCAGATGTCACAGACACAGCCTCACCGGTTGATCCCAAACCTCAATAGGAGGCGTGATCCTGGGGTGGCAGCAGTCATGAGTTAACAGGAATCCCACAATCACAGCAAAAACCTGCACTGAACTTGAATTTTAAAAGCTCCAAAAGATGCTCAATAACAGCAACGGTCAGAGACACGACGGAAAACCATGAGTGACCTGGCACGCCCACTGGGATGGCCACTGTTAAAAACGCGGGAACTGAAGCGGAGACATCGGAGGCGTGGCGCCTTGCAGGGGCGCCGTCAGCCGCGGCCGCGGGTGGGGAGGCTGCGTGAGGCTGTTTCACAGCCCTGCAAATGCACTTCGTGCTGCTGAACTGCGCAGAGAACTGCTTCAGCCATTAACATTTATGTTACGTATTTTTACCACAATAAAAAATACATTCCTCACTGGATGATGACGAAAAATAACACTGGAGATCTATAACACTTTAGGTAGAGGCTTAGCCCTGTGGTCAAAATGGCCTAGGTAGGAATCACTTTTTTTTTTTTTTGAGATGGTCCCTCTCTGTCTCCAGGCTGAGGCGCAGTGGCGCGATCTCAGCTCCCTGAAACCTACGCCTCCCGGGTTCAAGCGATTCCCCTGCCTCACCCTCCTGAAGAGCTGGAATACAGACGCACGTCACCGTGCTTGACTGACTTTTGTATTTTAGTAGACATGGGGTCTCACCATGTTGGCCAGGTTGCCCTTCATCTCCTGACCTCGCGATCCACCTGCCTAGGCCTTCCAAAGTGTTGGGATTACAGGCGTGAGCCACCGCGCCCGGCCAGGAATCACTCTTCTATTCATTTGACAAATATTTGTAGAGTGCTAGCAGTTTTAGGTGACGGTGTTTTGCACTAGGAATATCATCATAAAATGAGAAAGGCTCACTTCTGTCTTGAAGCACTTACGTCCTTAAGGAGGTGGAGTGTGTATGACCATCTGCCACGTGTTTGGGTAAAACTGGGGTCAGTGCTGGAGGAAGGACTAGAGCATGGGGATCTTGCCATAGGGAAGCTGGCAGCAGACACAGCCTGTAAGCTGGGATGTGGAGAGTGACTGGGATGAAAGGAAGGTGGGAAAGGGAAGAATGGAGGCTAAGGGCATTCAAGATGAAGGAATCTGTAGCACAAGGTTCCAGGGTAGGGGACCACAGGCTGTGCGGTATGGAGATAAGGCCGGGGCATCCTGGCCAAGGGTAAAGTGCTGCAAAATGGAATCACTGAGCTCAGAAGTGCCTGCTCTGGGTCCATAAAGACACGGGCACGTGTGTGACCATCACAGCATAGAGACACGGGCACGTGTGTATCCACCACAGCATAGAGACACGGGCACGTGTGTGTCCACCACAGCATAGAGACACGGGCACGTGTGTGTCCACCACAGCATAGAGACACGGGCACGTGTGTGCCCACCACAGCATAGAGACACGGGCACGTGTGTGATTGTCACAGCATAGAGACACGGGCACGTGTGTGTCCACCACAGCATAGAGACATGGGCATGTGTGTGACCGTCACAGCATAGAGACACGGGCACGTGTGTGACTGTCACAGCATAGAGACACGGGCACGTGTGTGTCCACCACAGCATAGAGACACGGGCATGTGTGTGACTGTCACAGCATAGAGACACGGGCACGTGTGTGACTGTCACAGCATAGAGACATGGGCACGTGTGTGTCCACCACAGCATAGAGACACGGGCACGTGTGTGACTGTCACAGCATAGAGACATGGGCACGTGTGTGTCCACCACAGCATAGAGACATGGGCATGTGTGTGACCGTCACAGCATAGAGACACAGGCACATGTGTGTCCACAACAGCATAGAGACACGGGCACGTGTGTGTCCACCACAGCATAGAGACATGGGCACATGTGTGACTGTCACAGCATAGAGACACGGGCACGTGTGTGTCCGTCGTGGCATAATGACCACACATGCACATGTCCACCACAGCACAGTTCACAATAGCAAAATCAGGGAATCATCCTACATGCCCATCAACAGTGGACTGGGTACAGAAAATGTGGTACACATACACCATGGAATACTACGCTGCCATGAAGCAGAACAAAATTACGTTCTTTTCAGCAACATGGGAGGAACTGGAGGCCATTATCCTCAGAAATCTAATGCTGCAAGCACAAAAAACTACTATGTACCTCCTCACAACTGGGAGCTAAGCTTTGACTGTTCGCAGACAGGTGTACTTGAGGGTGGAGGGTGGGAAGAGGGAGGGGGTGAAAACCTGTCTGTCGGGCACTAGGCTTCTTACCAGGGTGACAAGTAATCCGTACACCGAACTGTGACACGCAACTTACCTATCTCATAAACCTGCACACGTACCTCTGAAACCAAGAATAAATCAATTTAAATAATTGAGGGAGAAAAGAATGTTGGGCTTTATCGTAAGAAATTGGCAAGCCATTGACCATTTTTAAGCAAAGAAAAGGTGTGGACAGATTTACCGTTTTATCAGGGAATTCCCTGTTAGCAGGAAGGAGGCCAGATCCTCGGTGTATACAAGAAGTGGGGTGTGCGGCAGGCAGGTTCCCAGTGACTCACTTCAGGGTTTGATGCTTATGTACGCTTCAGACCCTCCTCTGGGAGTGTGGACAGCTTCCTGGGCAGTGGAATTCCGAATATGAAACACACACCTCAAGATAGCATGATCCTTCCAACTAGAGCCTTTTTGGGGAGAATTTTTAAATTGATTTTTCCCTTCATTATAAATTTCCAATTCTCAATCCAATTACGTAATTTCCTTTTCTGTGAAGTAACAAGCTTCTTTTGTTTTACATTTTCCCTTAGAGTTTAAGGTGTGTTTCGTTCATCTGCAGGCGTTTGTAAGGAAGGGCAGGACGGATTCTGGGGTCTTCGCTGCCGTGAAGGACCTGGTCAGGGGCCCCTGGCGTTCCCACGCCTTCCTGGAGTGGCTTTGCCATGGCTCTTGCCTGGTGCTGCTGCCAGAGCGGACCTACCACCCTCTTGCAGCGGTGTCCACGCAGGACGGTCGGCTCTGGGCGTGTGTGGAGGCTGCAGCCCAAAGCTGGCACTGAAAGAGCCAGGGGAGGAGGGTGGAGGGGCGGGTAAGACGGGCCAGAGTCAGCTACGTCCCTGTGGGCTCCTTTGAACCCCTGCAGTCAACGTCTGGACGATGCCTCGGAGGAGGCTGCAGGAGCCGGCACTGACACGTTCATTTCGGTTTGAAACGCAAAGCTGCCGCTGCCCATGCCACCAAATGCTGTTCTGGCAGGGGTGCCCACTGGGACGCCCTCTGAGTTTTCCCACAGGGTCTAGTCTCTCCACTGGCCTTCAGCTGCTCGCAAGGTCCTCTGGCAGAGGCAGCGTGCACAGACCCAGGAGAGCCTGGCGGGTGGGGAATGACCCTCCGTGGGGCAGCTGCTTCTCGGGATGCTAGGATGGGGCCCCCAGACCCTGGTTTCCCCCTGAAGACTCCCTGTGCCCTTTCCTCTGGGAGGTGGGCTTGCCCATCACTATGGAGGCCTCTTGCACACTACACACCTGGGGTGCCCATCATATCTCAGTCGTCCCCGCTTAGCTGTGGGTGCTTAGAAAGTGGGGCTCATGCTTTACTGATTTTTCTATCTCCAGTGTATTCTTGTAACTGACATGCAATGTAGCTTTAGAAAAATAGTTTAAAATTCATATATTAGAAGATATCAAGGCTTAATGCAAATTTTATTAACCCTCCAAATCTGGTATTATTTTTAAGAATTTCTGCATTCATTGCATTTCTATGATTTGATATTTTTCTGCCCACCATGTGTAGCCTTGCAATTTGCTCGTCCTAACCTACAGTAGCTAAACTTGGTGTTCCAAGTTTTCCCAAATCATCTTATCTAAAACCTTATTCAGCCACTCAGAAAGTAGAAACATTTACTCCAGCAAAAATAACACGAGTCCTCACCCTTCATACCAGGGAATCATTGCTCTTGAGTATTTTGAGGTTAACAATGTTAAAAGATAAACAAATCATCCAAAATCCTTTAAAAAGTTCATTTTGGCACTACTGAGAGCCACACCACCTCCGAAAAAGACAAATCCGCAGGCAGTGGAGGAATGCCAGTGAGACCTGAAAAGCAGACTGTGGACCAAGGTAAGAGAATCACTGAGATCTAAGCCCATACTGAAATCAAAGCTGTGTTTCTTCAGCACCTGCACTCCCTAAATCTGTGCATGTACAAAGCCTCCATGGCCGCCCACAGCGCCCTCTGCTCATCCCTCCCGCTCCCAGAGCTCCTCACGGCTCAGCAGGAGGAGGACGTGGGCCACCTGGGCCCCACACCCTCACGGAACGCGTCTCTCTCCCACCACCCCAGCTGTACTCTAACAATACATATGTTTTCCAAATCACAACTGAAAACAGTTAAAAATTAATAGAAAATTCAAAGGATTTTCAGTTAACTTTTTTCAGTCTATTAATATTTTCCTAAGCAAGGTTTAATTCAATGGTGCATTAAACAGATTCAGTAAATGACTCCGTGGTATATTAATGGCAATGCAAACACTCAGGCATGATGCAAGACTTCTTTAGGGACTGTACGACATCCAATGAAACTGGAGTAGAAGCCTTGTTTCTACCATTCTGTGTGGTGTATGTGTGTATGGGTGTGTGGGGGTATGTTCAAGCATGTTATTTGTGTGTCCCTGTGGGGATGTGTTTGAGTGTGTATATATGCATGTACCTGTGTATCTGTGTGAGCATGTGTTTATGTGTGCATAGTTGTGTGGGGGGGTCTATGTGTGTCTGTGTAGAGATGTGTATGTGTGTATGTGTGTGTTTGCATGCATGTGTGTGCATTATATGTGTTGCATGTACACACACATGTTGCATGTATGTATTTGTGTGCATCTTGCGTGGGGCATGTGTCTATGTCTGTGTATACTCGTGTATGTGTGTTTACATGTGTACATGTGTGGGTGTATATGGGTATTGTATGTGTGTATATGTGTGTGTGCTGCGTGTGTGTGCATGTTTTTGCATGTGTGCATTTATATGAATGTGCATATATGTGTGCACTTGTGAGTGTGTGTTTACATTTGCACACGTGTGTGGGTGTATATGTGTATTGCATGTGCATGTGTGTTTGTGCACTGCATGCGTGTGCATATGTGTTTGCATGTGTGTATATGAATATGCATATATACATGCATGTGTGTGTGTGTTTACATGTGTACGTGTGGGTGTACATGTGTATTGAGTGTGTGTGCTGCATGTGTGTGCATATGTGCTTGCATGTATGGGTTGATATATGTGCGTATATATGTGCACATGTGTATATGTGTGTATGTTTGCAGGTGCATTTGTGTGTGTGCTGTGGGTGCATGTGTGCATGGATATGTGTGTATGGGAGCAGGTGCGTTGCATGTGGGAGTGTGCCTGTTTGTGAGCTCTGACACTGTTTGTCCTGCCCATTGATTGCCTCCCTTCCCTGGTCTCAGATACTCACTTGTTCCCCTCCTAAGATACCTGTCTGCGCTATGATTTCTATGGGCTGACTTCATTACCATATATCATCCTGTTCAAAGTCAAACCTGATCAATTAAAGACCAAAAAATAAGACGGCAAAGTGGCTAGCTGCCCTCCTTCTGAGCGAATGACAATTAGTAAATAGACAATCCTTCATTCACAGAAAAAGGTGTGCCGGCTACTTGGAGGATTTTTTGTTGCTCAGTGGCGTCCGTCTGCAGCCTTTGTTCGGCAGGCCTCTGCATCTCTCCTCTCCGGCACGAGCATGTTTACCGTGGCCTCCTGAAAGCCCAGAAGCCCATAGGTCAGAGAACAGCGTTTTGATGGATTATGGGATTGTAACTGTCCCGGCCAGTTGACAGCTTTTATTGGCTGGGAGGATGAGCCTGTAAACCTTTATATAATTATTGTATTAAAGGCACTGTGCCTCTGTGTTGCTGGCGCTTGTTCAGGGATCAATGTGGAGATAATTTCAAAAATGAATAGTAAGTATTGATCGTCCCATGGTGGGGCCTTATCAGCGGCCGAGGCCAAGGGCTGCAGATTATAACTTCAATGTCATTTATGATGATATGATGCTCATTGCCGGGGAGCAATTTAAACAAAGGGCTGATTTAATTCGCAGTGGATTTTTGTAGTGTGATGGGTAATAAATCACAATCTATGTAATTTTTAGAAATGAACACATGTTGGCAGTAGTTCAGGGCAGTTCCTAAGAGATCTGAAAATGACCAGGGAGGGGAAATATCAGCCGAGAACCCCCTCTGAATGATTGGGCTTTGCTTGATTCTGGCATTCACATGACCTTGGGGTCCCTGCTGGCAGCTGCTGGTTAATTTTCTTCACTGAGGACACAGTTTAACTTTCTATCTGTCTGCCAATTACCTGACATTTTCAACTTATCACCTTCTATTTTTTAAATGATTGGAGGCACATCCACATTTTGACATTTTTTTTAAAGCAAGTATTGGTTCTGCCACTGAGAGGCATCTCTCCGCCATTCCACTCCGGGTAGCCCCTTCGATTTTCCTGCACAGAAATTAACATCAGTTTCCATAACCACATAAAGAGACAATTCCAGCATTTTATTGTGATTTTCAATACTTCCTTGGTTAGATGCTGCCTACTTCTAAATTTCAACCTCAGCCACAGACACATGCATGGAGACTCACAAATTGCCTCTTAGGAAATTACACCCAGTGGTCCTTGTTTGAGGAAGGTTCTGCCCTTCAAAAAGAAATCATTATAAAGTAAATCATTAAGGAATATTGGAACAACATGAACAGATTCATTCAGCCCTCTACAAGTAGAAAAATTGAAGCAACGGTCATGAGTTGTGACTTGTTGATTTCAGTTATTAGAATACTAACATTCTTTATATCCATTCATTTCAGAGGAAGGAAATTTTGATATTTCAAGGATATTGGATGCAGATCCCTAGGAAAGAGTATTAAAGGATTAGAAAACTAAAAATAGGATCCAGGCGGCATCTGCAAACGGCAAGAGTCCTCTCAGGTCCCCACTCATGCTGATGTGGAACCCCAACCCCAGTGCAGCTGTGCTGGGGCCGCCTCTGTCACCTTGCACCCCTGTGTAAGCATTGTTTAATTAGGGGGGTGGGCAGGTCGTCTCCACCGCAGGTACAGGAGAGACTCTTATGTCCAAGGTCAGGTTTTGTACTATGTGACTCAGTGAACAAGGACATGTTCTTGGAGGGCAGATTTCTCAGCCTATGGATTTATAACCCTTGCTCCATGACCTGGGATTCTGCAGCTTCAACTTAGAGCTCACAGTCCTAAGCCCCAGAGAGCCAAAAATTAGAAGACATCTTGAGGGATATTATCTCCTGATTGCCTCATTCATGGTTTTTACATTTTAAATGTTTTCTATTTTCTAAGAATAATCGTGGAGCCCCAACTTTCCCCTTCACACATCAATTCATGGTGAAAAGTCTTTCATTGTATTTAAAGCAGTTTACCTGTACCATTTTTTAAAACATGTGTTGCACAAACCGGGGCCTTTTTTGGGGGGCAGGAGGCAAGGGGAGGGAGAAGATTAGAACAAATATCTACTGCGTTAATGCATGTGGGGCTTAAAACCTAGATGAAGGGTTCGGGGTGCAGCAAACCACCATGGCACGTGTGTGTGCGTGCCGCATGTGTGTGCATATGTGCTACATAACAAACCTGCTCACTCGCACATGTATCCAGAACTTAAAATTAAAAACAAACAAGCAAAATGTGTTGCCCTCACAGTGCCCATGAGTCAGGGTGCTCATTCTGCTCCTCCGTCCGACACTTAGTGCACCTGCAAAATACAGGACTGAATACTCATCGTCTCACAGACACCCCACACACTCCTGGACAGCGTCTCTCCACCTCTCAAGGCCGGCTTCCTCCCTCTTCCTCAGCACATCTCTCTCTCTCTCTCTCTCTTTTTTTTTTTTTTTTTTTTTTTTTTTTGAGACGGAGTTTCGCTCTTGTTGCCCAGGCTGGAGTGCAATGGCGCGATCTCGGCTCACCACAACCTCCGCCTCCTGGGTTCAGGCAATTCTCCTGCCTCAGCCTCCTGAGTAGCTGGGATTACAGGCACGTGCCACCATGCCCAGCTAATTTTTTTTTTGTATTTTTAGTAGAGACGGGGTTTCACCATGTTGACCAGGATGGTCTCGATCTCTGGACCTCGTGATCCACCCGCCTCGGCCTCCCACAGTGCTGGGATGACAGGCGTGAGCCAGCGCGCCCGGCCTCGCATCTCTCTCTTGCCTCGTGGAGAATGCTTTCGCTACCTCTCACTTGTCCTCTTCAATTTTTCCCTAACCCTGTCACGAAAAATCACTCCCCAACCCCACCAATATATTACAACCAAGTCATATGTGGAAGATCTGCCTGGAACCCCTGTCATCTTGGGAATCGCATTTGGATTCCAATAAGAAGTGACATTTTCTATCCTCTGCCCCAGCTGTGCTGTGTGAGGCTCCTACCCTGCAAAAACGCCACTTCCCAAAGCTCGACTTCCTCCGGTTCCGTGCGGCGCCCAGGAATGCTTGTTCTAGGCCTGCAGCTGGCTTCCTCTGAAGGCATTTCGGAGAGACGGCTTCCTTCACAGAAGGATATTGCATCTGCTAGCTCAATGTCTGACTTACAGTCTATATTTTGACCTTTATCATGAAAATGCTGAAAGAAACTTCACGCAGTAGACATTTACCCAGCCGTTCCTGTGTGGCATGCAGGACGCCAAATCCTGGAGGCACAAAGATCTCCAGATGAAGCCTCTAACTGTGAGAAGCTCCTGGCACAGAACATAAGAGCCACATGACGATGGGTCAATGCAGCAGCAGGTGTGCTGGCTATGGTGGGTCCGAGGCCCTGAGATCGGTGGCGGGGACATCCAGCTGCAGGCCTAGAGAGGGCTTCTCAGAGCGGACAGTGGCTGAGCCAGGGGTGAGCTAGGATGCCCCGGGGTGCACTGGGCGGACCTGTGTCTCGTTAAGAGGGAGCAGCCTGCACCCAGATGCAAAACTGTGAAGCAGGACGCGGGAGGCAGGGAGAAGGTCTTGGGAGCGAGGGGCGGGGCGGCTGGAAACACGCACCAGAACTGGCATCCGTGAAAATGGCAGAATCATTTTTAAGGACAACGGTTACTTTTAATCCCACAGTTTCCATATTCTACTCTTCTGATGAATTACCCATGTAATGGCTTCCTAAGTAATCATTTTGGAAAGTTACACCAATAAAATACTCTAGTCTTTAAATTTTCCCCAATTTAAGGCCTCATTACCTCCTGTAATAAGAGTACAGTGACGTTCTCAGCACTCTACTGTACTTAGGAGCCAGTGCACGCTTAATGAAGAAGATGCCTTTCAAGTTGTGAGTCTTCTCATGTTTTCTAATGTTTCTATGATTTCATTTCTAATGATAATAAGAGTATATGTACACTTAACTGATTTTCAACCTAAATGTGGTCTTTCTTCTCTACAATTAGAAATGTGAAATACAAGAAAATTCTTACATCGTATGCTTTTTACGTGGGTTCATTTGGTTTACATTAATTTCAATATATTCTTCGTAATACTGTCCTGGTAGAACATAGAACAGGAAAGTATCCGTCCTGAAGCGTCTATCCATTTATCTGATTTTAACAATTCTAGTCATTAAGTTTTAAAGCATGACCACAAGTTAAAAAGAAATGAAAAGTCAATATCCTTTAAATAACTTAAATTGTATAAATGATAATCATATTATATGATACTTATTTTATGTATTCTTTATTTTTTATTTTTGAGATGTGGTCTCACTCTGTTACCCAGCTGCTATACAGTGGTGTGATCTCAATTCACTGTAACCTCCAGCCTCCAGAATCAATGGATCCTTCTGCCTCAGCCTCCCCAGCGGCTTACACTCTGGGCACATGCCACCAGGCCCAGCTAATCTTTGTATTTTTTGTGGAGATAGCGTTTTGCCATGTTCCTCAGGCTGGCCTCAAACTCCTGAGCTCAAGCTATTCTCTTGCTTTGACCTCCAAAAGTGCTGGAATTACAGGCACGAGCTGCCGCACCCAGCCAGCATTTTCTTTTTAAATATTGTAGTTTCTCTTATCTTTGCAATGAAAATGTAAAAGGAAACATTATTTTGTTAATATATTAATATTAGTAATAAGAATAGTCTTCACTTATTGAATGCTTCTAAGTATGAAGCAGACACAGTGAGGAGACCTCTCATCTGGTCTTCCGGTCCCTCTGATGAGTTGCTGTTACCACCCCATTTTCCAGATGAGGTCACAGAGCACACCATCCCTCCAAGCCACACAGCTCAGTGTGGTGAAGCAGAGTGAAGTGAGGCTGCAGCTCGGTTCTGACCCCAACGTGCACGTCTCAGAATCAGTCAGGCTCTACAAAAGACATGGGTTCCCTACGTGAATTACGTCCCAAGCAATTTTAAATAATTAAGAACATATTCTGGGTTTTTTTTTTTCATACCTTGAGCTAAGGAGACTTTATTATGCTTCTGCATTCTCTATTCTGAAAATCTGCTATCATATTTGGGGGAAGAAACACAGTAACATTTTACCTTATGTTTACATGAGAAGGTTAAGAAGCCCCTGCTGAGAACAGACCAAGCTCGAGGTAAAGCATTCTAGGACCTATACACCCGGCTTCTCCAGCTCAGGTCGCGTCTCCTTATAAAAGAAAAACTCTTTTCCTAATCCTCAGGATGCACGCAGATCTCGGGGCTGGAGGCTTCGCCCCATGGCAATGGCCTCCTCCCTCAATTGCCACCGACATTTTCTCTCCCTCGCAGTAACCCTCTGAATATCGGCTCTCTTTGCCAAGTCTGGGTTTACTTTTTGTTGGACACCAGTTTTTTATCAGCACAGAAAAATGGTTGACTGCTCAATGACTCAATGTTTATTTATTTATTTATTTTTGATAATAGCCTTTTAATTTTTTTTGAATTTTGCCATAGGTTATTGGAGTACAGGTGGTATTTGGTTACATGAGTGAGTTCTTTAATGGTGCTTTGTGAGATTCTGCTGCACCCATCACTCGAGAAGTATACACTGCACCCTATTTGTAGTCTTTTATCCCTTGCCCCCCCACCCTTCCTCCCAAGTCCCCAGAGTCTGCTGTATCATTCTTAGGCCTTTGTGTCCTCATAGCTTAGCTCCCACAAGCCAGTGAGAATATACAGTGTTGGGTTTTCCATTCTTGAGTTACTTCACTTAGAATAATAATCTCCAATCTCATTCAGGTTGCTGCAAATGCCATTAATTTGTTCCTTTTAATGGCTAATATTCCATCCCATACACACAAACACACAAACACACACACACACACACACACACACACACACACACACCACAGTTTCTTTATCCACCCGTTGATTAATGGGCACAAACTGCTTCCCCTCCGTCAGGTGACTGACCCCGTTCCAGCATTGCGACACACACAGCTGCCCAGTCTAGCCCCCTCCAGAAGTTCCGCTGAGAGTTAACTTAGCCATTGTGAAAGGGTAGACTTTTGAAAAATCATTTTCAATAGTAATAAATTTTGTACATGTTAAAAGGTAAAAGAGAGGGTGGTGTTCGATGCCTTTTAGTATAAACTCTATACAGTTGAAGAAACTGCCACCCTTCCATTTTTCCTGAGGGTCTACCCACACGCACATGAGTAACAGTGAGAAGATCAGACACTCTAACTCGGAGAACAGAGGCCGCGTGCAGCTCAGGAGACAAGCGCCATCGTCGGGCCCTGCCTGGCTGAGACGCCCCGCGCCCCTCACGTATGTAAGCAAACATACAACTCCTGCTTATTCGTGTTAGTGGATGGGGTCAGAGATGCGGATAAATCAATGTATCCGACTATTCTAAAATAATTACTATTGATCGATGGAGGACTGGAATTCCTGCCTTTATATTTAAATATTGATATATATGACACCCTGGAAATCCAGTGTCTTTGAAGTAAAATGATGATGACATCTTCTAAATTTGCCATCTCAATCAGGCTAGCACACACTCCGGTTTCCGAGAGCCCATCCCTTCTCTAGCTCTCCTCTGCCCAGCGGAACAGGCCACCTCCTGGAAGAGGCTAGAACTGCTGGAAATGCATGACTCATTCTCATAGCACAATGGAGGGTTTTCATCAGGGACTGCTCATGTAGGACCGGGTGGGTCACAGGGGCCGCAACACCCTGCTAGGAGTGGGTCCAGGCTCTTCTCCTCACACTGCAGGGCTGAGCACAGGAAGACCTCACTGGAACCTGCTCCAGAGGTGACGTGGACAGGGTGGGCCTCCAGGGTGGAGTGTGCCATGGAGGGGTCCCACTGCCTGACTTCTCACAGAGTGTTCTGGGGAGCAAAGGCCCTCGTTTCACATTCCTCATTCACAGGGTCCCATGGATAAATCCTGGGGATGACCAGCCAGCCCAGGGAGGGAACCCATGGTGTCAACCCCTCAGGTCACAGAGAAGAGTCGGGTAAAAGCCCAGAGTGAATCTGAACGAAGGACAGAAATGCGAGTTACTGGTAACTCATTTGTTTATTTTTATTTTACTATTAATTTTTTAAGATGGAGTCTCACTCTGTCACCAAGCTGGAGTGCAGTGGCGTGATCTCTGCTCGCTGTAACCTCTGCCTCCCGTGTTTCAAGTGACTCTCCTGCCTAAGCCTCCCAAGTAGCTAGGATCACAGGTGCACACCACCACGCCTGGCTAATTTTTTTGTATTTATAGTAGAGACAGTGTTTCACCACGTTGGTCAGGCTGGTCTTGAACTCATGACCTCAAGTGATCTGCCTGGCCTGATAATTCATTTTAGATGTGTGTTCAGGCTTGAATGAAATGAGGTGGTGACAGGACCCCAAGATTGAAGAGCTTACAAGTGAACGAAATGAGTGCACAGGCCTGGGCCATTTGAGGAATGATGACTCGGGTGGAGGTGTGGACACAGCGAGCCTGGAGTTCACGTGAGCGGTGACTGGAATGGGGACGTTGAAAGTGGGGGTGTAGACGGGAGGAGAGGTTGGGTGTGCTTTTGACAGAGGTGGTCAGAGGAAGTTCACTCCAGCTAAACAGCCCGGAGACGTGTCTGCTGAGTGATTCAAACAGGTAGACATTTCAGAAAAAGAGGCCAGAAACCACTGAGGAGTTAGCGATGGGTCCGGTGAGGGCAGAGGAGGCAGAGGCTGCCCAGCATTCCTCTCGCTTGGTCCTGAGGCGGCAACACAGAGGGAAAGGGAAGTGGGTGGGTTAGGAAGCTGTGAGGAAGAGAGGCAGGAATTTCATATTTGTTTGTTTAAAATAACTTCTGATTATACACTAAACACACATTTTAAATAATCTGCAATAAATAACAAAGCTAAAACAAGAAATGTAAAATGGCATAAGTGACTGTAATCACGGTTTCCAAGACATAGTGGCTGGTTTTCAGCATTTTTAATAGCTTCATTCAGCACTAAATATTATATGTGAGCTGCAGATAGCTCTCCTGTGTTGGATCTGCAGAATGCAATGTCTGACACCCAGAAAGGACCAAACAAGTCTTTGTTGTAGCAATTGTTCTTTGAAGAAATTTGGTTCATTCATGTGTGTGTGTCAGTGTGTGTGTGTGTCAGTCTGTGTGTCGGTGTGTGTGTGTGTCTGTGTGTGTCTGTGTGTGTGTGTCTGTCGGTGTGTGTGTGTGTCTGTGTGTGTCGGGGTGTGTGTGTGTCAGTGTGTGTGTCAGTGTGTGCGTCGGTGTGTGTGTCTGTGTGCGTCGGTGTGTGTGCGCCTGTTTAGGGCATTACAATCTGTTTGCTTTAAAAATACAGTTAGCTTTTTTGTCATTGGAGATTTTGTTGATAATTTTCATCATTTTAAATATGATAACTATGTTATAAACTGTGGTGTATTATGATGCTTTGCTTAGTGTAAATTGGAATTCATTCTTGGCCATGTTGAACTTCAGCTTTCGGAAGAACATCGAGGTAGAGTTGTGTGGCAGTCAGGAAGAAATATATTGACACTATCAAAAATACCTTAATATACCAAGTCTATACACCTAATCTTGCTGTCTTTATCTTTTTTCTTGGGGCGACGTCAGGGAAGCCCAGACAAGGGTTGATGATCTAAAAGGAGGCGTGGGGTAAAGAGAGGCGTAATGGTGGACCCTGAGAGAATGCTCAGCTTCAGACATGAGAAGAAGAGAGTTCAGAAACAGACCAGAGAGTACCTTGGGGTGGCAGAAAACGCCAGGACAGTGGACTGTCACTACAGCTCCCAGACCATGCGGGGCCATTTGTGTTTCTCTCCTTCTTAGGAGATCTGGGCTGGAAGTGCTGGTTTGGGGTTTGCTAGTGTATTAGTTCGTTTTCAGGCTGCTGATAAGGACATACTGGAGACCCAGCAATTTACAAAAGAAAGAGGCTTAATTGTATTCAAGTTCCACGGGGCTGTGGAGGCCTCGCAATCATGGCAGAAGGCAAAGACGAGCACGTCATGTTTTACGTGGATGGTGGCAGGCAAAGAGAGAGCTTGTGCAGAGAAACTCCCGTTTTTAAAACCGTCAGATCTCGTGAGACCCATTCACTGTCAGGAGAACAGCATGGGAAGGACCCACCCCCATGATCCAGTCACCTCCCACCAGGTCCCGCCCACAACACGCGGGAATTCAAGATGAGATTTGGGTGGGGACACAGCCACAGCCACATCAGTTCTGCAGTAGGTACTGGTCAGAGCCAGGATGACCTTGCCCCTCCCCTGAGGTGTAGACTGGCCAGAGAAGGGAACTCCAGGGTAAACCAGAGCAGCAACCCCCGAGGACCAGGGGGCACCACAGCACAAAGAACACTGAAGGAAGCATCTTCAGAGCTTAGGATATTTCCAACAAAATATTTTTCCCCGAAGGTATCTTTAGTAATATCGGATGCGTTGATTTCTAAGAGGGTCCTACAGAGACACATTGGAGCCTCTGCTCTTTCTTTCTCCCCCGTTCTGGTATTTTCAATACATAATGTCTGGAGCAGAGCATGGCAATGCCTTGAAAATGTCCTCTCCTTGCGTACGGGAACACACAGATGGAAGGACGCGTCTTCAGGAGCAAGGTGAGCGAGACCTCGTTAGCAGAGGAGCAAGTTCAAGACTACACGTCCTCTAACTTGTCAGTTTAAATCTCAGGTGAAGAGCAAGCTCACGGCAGGTCTGAAAACAGTATTTCCTACTGCCGAGACATGAATGAGCTAACAGTGTTTTAAACAGTTCACCTTGCAAAAAATTTTCTTTATGTGAAAAGAGCTGTGATTTATTAATTTTCCTTTCTATGATTTGCTATAGACTTTCCCTAGCATCTTCCTCATAAATCACTTCTCTATTGAAACCAAAACTAAAATCTCAATGTAATTAGTGTAGATGGCAAGACATATGTGAAATAAAACAAGCAAATTTAAAATATCTGGGCAGCCCCTTCCAGGCCATAATATGGGACCCTTCAGTGAGGATCTTCAGGGTGGCAGCTCTCACCTTGGCAGCCAATCCAGCATCAAAGGTGACAGGACTGGACAGTAGGCACTTAGAAAAGATAGCCACAAATGCTACAAAGAACTAAATTAGTAAAGGAAACCTAATTATCTTGCCTCCAGCCTCCCTCTGATCAGTATCCCAATTGAACACAGACAAAACTCAGCATTTTTATAAATGCACTGCTTCAGACTTAGAATAATTCCTTTCTTAACCATTCATCTAGAGCTTCACTGGCCATCTTTTTCTGTCCTTTATCTACAGATTTAAAAACAGTAAGTATCAAAAGACATCCATTAAAACATAAAAACACGTGCCCCTTTGTTTTTTAGCAAACCAGTTTTGACTTTTGTTTTTTAACTTAGAAAATGGGAACCAGGACATTTTAAAAGATAGAATTATGTCACATGAGCAACTCACATACTTACCCAAATACTTTCAGAACATTCTGTGACATTGTTTTATGCACAACAACATATGAGACTGCATGTGTCACAGACATGAAAGAACATTCTTCAAGCCAAGGGCATAAGGTATAAATCTCATCATGGTACAGAAAATGTGATCAGGTCATTTCTGGAAAAGATATACTAGTAAATAAGAAAGATCCAGAAAACAAGTCTACTTTCATTGAGGTTGTAAATTGCAAGGTTATCATATTTTCAAAATGTTTTATAACTATCTTACATGGGAAGATACCCAACTGAAATTACCTTTCATACATCCTCTTCAGTCTTTTCTCTCTGACTTGTTTATAAAACTTTGATTAAAGATGATAGAATCTTAAATAGTGTTAACTATGTCATTGTGATTGCTCCACTCTGGCGAGAGGAACAGTTCTGAAACAGTTCTGGAAAGAACAGTTCTGGAGGTGGGGTAGTTCTGGAGACAAGGACAGTTCTGCAGAAGGAAATAGTTCTGGAGAGGGGAGCAGATCTGCAGAGGGGGGACAGTTCCGAAGAGGGAGGACGGTTCTGGAGATGGGGGATGGTTCTGGAGAGGGGGAACGGTTCTGGAGATGGGGACAGTTCTGCGGAGGGAGACGGTTCTGGAGATGGGGGACAGTTCTGGCGAGGGGGACAGTTCTGCAGAGGCGGTACGGTTCTGGAGATGCGGGACAGTTCTGGAGAGGGAGGATGGTTCTGGAGAGGGGAGTGGCTCTGGAGAGGGGGACAGTTTTGGAGACAAGGACAGTTCTGAAGAGGGAGGACGGTTCTGGAGATGGGGGACAGTCCTGGTGGGGGAGACGGTTCTGGAGAGGGGGGCAGCTCTGCAGAGGGGAATGGTTCTGGAGAGGGAGGCAGTTGTGGAGAGAAGGTCAGTCCTGGAAAGGGGAATTGTTCTGGAGAGAGGAACAATTCTGGAGAGGAGGACAGTTCTAAAGAGCTGCCAGCAAGATCTAGGTCAACCTGGACCAGTCTTCAAAACTTTGAGGCTTCTGTTTATGTTCGTCTTCCTCTGAGTTATGGGTCCACGCTGCCATGCCTCAAGTCTCTTGCCACTGCAGACCTTTCTTAATGCAGCCACACTAATGCATGATGCTTAATCCTTGAGCCATGACAAACTATGGAAAAACCAAATGATGACAGAGACAAAGAGGAGAAGGCAGAGAAAGGCTTAGCAATGTATCAGCTTCTTACTCAGCCAGCTTATTAACTGGAAGGCTGCGACATGGATTAAAACATTGATTATGTAAGAAAAAAGCACGAATTTTAGTGATTAGGAGAATGCTTCTTAAGAAGACTTCATGTACTGAACAGTACCTGTTGCAGAACTGAACTCTTTCATGTTTGTTTTTAAAGTTTTAGGTTGCTTATGAAATACGTTAATAAACTTTTATGTCATGTGTGTGTGAAACAGTTCATGAAGACTCTTACATAAAAAAATAACACTTTAGATCGTATTTCTCTAGTTTTGTTGTATACTGAAAAATCACCACGTGCTCTGAGGTCAAAACTCATGGTTATAAATATCAAAAATAAAATATTGTATAGAATTTGTATTATAATATTTTTTGTATAGATTGATGTATAGCCCTGATTTAAAGTAAAAACTGAGTAAATAGATAGATGTGCAGCCTTGTAGTTGTATAGAGCTCATGTGTATCCAACTCATTGCCACGTTAGACTCTGTGTGCATATTTTTATATATTTTACACACACACACACCAAATTCATGCAGATATAACAATTGCCAAATGCAGCGCTCTGTTGATCTCTGCATGTCGTGTTTATCTGTCTGCAGACCAAACTCTGTGCTTGCTCCATCATTATTAGCTCAGGGGGAATCATTCGGACCAATGCAATTGACTCAATATTGGTCAGTTTGACTCCTGACCCCCGGCCCTCGACTTCGTATCCTTGGCAACCTTGCTGTGTGTTAAGGCAGCATGTGCTTATTGGTCTCATCTGTGACAGCTTGCTAAAGGCTGCTTAACATAGCCTGGTCTTTTCACAGAAAATTAGAAATCCAATAATATACTATATTCTGATCAGATTGATACTTACACAAGGAAAACCACAATTGAGGTGTGCTTTCTAAGCACTATGTCAAAGCAGCCAGGCCCTTGGGTTAGTTTGTTGCATGGACCATGAAGTGTAAGTTATTTTCTTTGTTGTCTTATGGCTGGTGCGGAGAGAAGGATTAGATACGTTTTATCCTCTGTTTGGGAGATCATTACTCCTGACACGTATGCACTAATTCATCACTTGGCAAAATGAACCAGAAAAATCTGTGGAAAATATCCCTTAGGAAACATTATAAGAAAATTTCACTTTTGCATTTTATTTTTAGTAAATTTTACTGTGTATATTTAAGGTATACAAACAGGTTACTATAGTGGGGTAAACTAACGTATTTGTCATTTCACACAGTTATGCAGATTTTCATTCTTGTATTTTAAATAAGCTAATTACCAAGATGGTGTACTGTCTGGGTATACTTGAGAAATTGTGGAAATTGGCAAATTTATGGAGATATATATATATATAGATATATAGATATATATAGATATATAGATATATAGATATATAGATATCTTGAATATTTAAGAGTATTTCCAGAATGAACATGCTGAATTTCATGTATTTAGGAATATGTGAAACTCTATGGGAAATAATGCCAGAACCATGAAGAAAATCTTGAAAATATCATTTATATAGACTGTTATTGCCAAATCACTGAAATTCAGTGACAAATACCTGTAACACATTTCCTAGCAGACAGTAGGGAGATTAGAGATGATGAATTACTATGATATAAGCAGCAGCATCATCCCTAATTATAAAAAACGGCAATTGTCTCACATATTTCCCCCAAAATCTACATGAAAGAAACTCCTTTAGCCGTTGTTGAACACTTGTTTCAATTTAACACTTTCTTTTCTCTTTGAGATTGAGAAGTAATAGGTGTCCATTTTCAAGTAAGATGAAATAGTTCTTGAAAAATATTCCCGAAGTCTTTGTAAACAAGGGTAACATATTCTCGTGCTCAAAAGCAGACACATGCTGAGCACACACGCAGCAGTCTACCAGCCTACCACCATTTTTAGGAGTTCAAAAGTTAGGAATGAAACCAAATGGAAGACAGAGAAGGAGACACAGAAGGAGGAAGGAAGGTTGGCTGTTTTTCACTGCAGTTGAATATTCACAGCTTCTTAGAGAGAACTGAACAGTTCCCATAAAGGCTGTCAACAGCTTGTCGCACCCTGCCCACCACGGAAAGTGTGGCCACCAGAATGCCACCTGTAATGCTGTGGCACTGGTGAAGGGTAGTCTTTATTTTTTTGCATTTAGAAAAATCTAGTTAATATTTACTCGTGAAATCCTATCATTTTGATTATCTGCTTACATTGTTGATAAATTTCTGTGGTTGTTAAATAAATATCACACTTTAAAAAAATCAAGTGTATATTTGTGGAGGTACCAAGTTACTTGGAAACAGAGCCTTTTAGCATTTTGATTCTCTGCTAATCCACTGATAATTCTTGCATGAATTTGACCACTGTGTATACTTTTTGGTGGGATCTGATGTATATAAAATGTTGGCATTTCGTATACGATGTGTATGAAACACTGGCATTTAAGTGGTCCTTGCTTAGCCAGGTCTCGAATATTTAGGAGTATCTCCAGAACGAACGTGCTGAGTTTCATACTGGTCATCGCCACTTCCTGATTTTTCACATTTTCAGGCTCTGCTCCCTCCAGGCCCACCCTCAGCCTCTCTTCATTCTGGGCCACCGACAATTTGTACCAACAAACAATCAACAGTGGAGCATGCGCACGTGGTGCACAGCTGAAGGCATGTCCACGTGGCCATCGTTCGCAGGGGAGGCAGTCAGGGTCATGTCCCTGGGCACTGGACATTGGGCACTGAGCTAGTCCTGGGAGTAGATCAGGCTGCATCGGTTTTTCTTCATATACCTTCAGCACAAGGACAGGCGGTGATCAGCTCTGTGTGCACAATGGATCATTACAGTTAAATACAGTCATCATTTACTTTATAGCAAAAATAATAAGAGATGTAATCCTTATGTACATGTAAGATGAGAGTCTTTTAAAAAGCATTTCTTACATATAAATAGTGCATTATGCCTCTGTTTTGTTAAGGGTTCTATTTTTCCAGCTGTGTATACCATGTTATCAGAATTCAATCACAAACACAGCAAATATCTTTTGGAACTTTTACAATAAATAAGGCTGTGAGAGTTACAGCAAGGAAAAACGTGATCTCTGCCCTCAAGGAAGTGTTATTTTTCATAAATTTTACTAAAAATTTTATCGTTGTCATTATTTGTTTTATGCATTACTCATACCCAGGGGAAATAAACATGGTCTGTGAAAGCCTTACATTGTTGACACATTTCTGTGGTCGAAACAAATTTCACACTTTAAAAAAATGAAGTATATGTTTGTGGGGGGACAAAGTTACTTTGAAAACAGAGCCTTTTAACCGACAGTACCCTCAATCACAATAATTCTGTTTAATCCTTTCTGCAAAGTAGCCATAAAAAGTTACACAGCACCCATAAAATTATAGAAATTGTCTATAAAAATCATACTTTTAGAGAAACTCATATGTGAATCATAAACATATTTATATGTACACAAACACGTGGTCCTGGGAATGGATAAATTACTTTTTATAAGAGAAAACGACCCCAGAATTCAGCAGTACCTTAGAGCTGCTGTTAGCTCTACATCACAGGTTACAGAAGATAACTAGTGCTGAGAAAGTCATGTTACTGAGGAAATAAGGGGTAGAATGTGTAGTATGTTATGTCAGGAAAGGACTTTACACATCCTCTGTGCCAAAGAGAGCCAAACAGTTATCTACCAGCAGAGCTTATCCTTAAAATGAAATACGACACGCAAAGCAGCTGAAGGTTGGTTTGGAAAGCCCAGCTCCACATACGGCCCACTTTCAGGAGCTTCTGACCAGTCACTGAGCCCAGGGAAGTGAAGTTGGCTTAGGAGACCAGCTCTTGACCAAGAAGTCTACGTGCCCCAGCGATAAGCTCCATCTAAATGGAGACCCAACTAAGTCAGGACCCAAAGCCAGCTCTCCCATCTCCCATCCAGGAGTCATTGCCTCCATACTAAATTAGAGGCGTGTGTTTTTCTATGTGGAAAATATGCAGGATTATTTAGAACAGAACAGTCTTATCTTTGACCGGAAATCAAACAGCACTTTTCCATTTCACATGTGAAAAGAAATCTATAGTTTAAATTGGCCTGGGATTTAAAGTGTCTACTATTTTTAAATATACTCATTTAGAAAAATGTCTATTTTCTATTATATTTCTAATTTCAAGCCATTCATGATTTGTATATAATGCAACTTGTATTTTTTATTGCATTTTACTCTTTATTATTGAAACTGCTCATTTTCCCAAATAAGTTGTTAGTCATTTCTTTCTCATCATTTGGAGGTAGATGGAGTCCTTGATTCATCATAAAGTCTTTGGACTCTGACAGGCCAGGGTTCGAGCCCTTGCTCTGCCCATGGAAATCCTGGCAGTGTTATCACTGTTCCCTCCACTCATTTAGAGTGTGCAGATACTTACTTACTTCATTGACCTGTGAGCCATACATGGCACATATTAAATACTTAAAATCAGTTTTTGTAATAATATACCTTATGTGTATTTTTGTGTCTAAGTATTTTTTATTTGGTGCTTGTAAGCATTCTATCCAGTAAGTCTTTGTCCATCAAAGTTTCCGTTTTAAAAAATCTGTTCAGCACTTACATTTTATAAAGACTTGGTGAAACTTTATTAATTAATTGTTCAAAATGCACCTTAAAATTTTCTTAACATGTTATTTTCTGAAAGATGTCAACTTTAGTGATTTTTTAGAAGGAAAATATTAACTAACCACTACATTCATATTTAGCAGCCAAGCAAGCTCATAAAGTTTTATAGTCAAGAACCAAATTATGTGATTTGGGGGAAGAAATGTTCGTTCATGCTACTTAACAGCGATTTTCAATTTCACCAGAAACTGAAGTTGTTAATTTCTTTATTTTTAAAAAAACTTCAATAGCTTCTGGGATACAAGTGGGTTTTGGTTACATGGATGAATTATACACAGTGGTAAATTCTGAAATTTTAGTGTACTTGTGTCATGTGAGAAATGTACATTTTATCCAACATGTAGTTTTTTATTCCTCACCCCCTTTCCACCCTCCTGCTTCTGAGTCTCTATTAAAGTTCATTGTCTTACTCTGTATGTCTTGATATTTTCATAGCTTAGCTCCCACTTATAAGTGAGAAACTACAGCATTTGTGTTTCCATTCCTGAGTTGTGGAGTTGTTATTTTCTAAATTCATTCCTGGGCAATAAACTAACCCAAAACTTAGTGATACATTTTTTTGGAAGGTACAAATTCTGCCATCATAAAATGATTTAGTCATGAAAATGAGATGGGGTTCCCTGCTTTTTCGTGCCCCAACTTTGTAAGGCTTGCTTTCCTGGTATTTTCTGTGTAGCTGTCCCAAGCCACACAGCCAAGAAATGCCATGTCTCTTCTGTGTGTGGTGCTCAGCAGTGATCACAAGAGGAGGGGTGTTTGGTACTAAGCAGCCTAACAGGTGGAAATGTGGGCGACCCTCATGTGTTCTATTCGCAATGGAAAAACACAGGGAAATACAGACAGGAAATAGATGGTGTGCTTGCTTTCATATCACATGATCAAAATTAGGTATCTTTAGCCTTTAATATGCAAATTATCTTGCTTAAGCAGCAATGATGTTGGCTTATGCTGTTTATGATGTGTCTTGAAGTTTAATTTGACATGTGTGTGTTCTGAGACCATGACAATGGCTCTGACGGCCCAGTTGAAGTCGCCCAGCCCAGAGAACCCCACATTCAGCCCTCCCACCTTTCCCCATGTCATCCATTTGTTCCCATTCATGATTTGCATGTTTATGCCCTTGTCTAACTCACTCTCCTGGTATATGGAAATCCTGACGGCTCAGACCTAACCTTCTCTATTTTTGAGCATTCTTTGCACCTTGAAATCAAGAAAAGAGCACCTGATAAATGCATTAACATAATCATTTAAAAAATATGTCAGAATATATAAAGTCAATATTTATAATGAAATAATCATTAATCTTTATAAGAGCACAACTTCTTGTGTTAACACTTTAGGACACTGGTAATTTTTACTGTTTGCTGAAAATGTTTTCGATGCACAGTCAGTCCTCTGTATTTGTGGATTCCCCATCCATAGATTCAACCAACCAAGATTGAATATATTCCGAAAAAATTCATTGCATTTGAACAGAACGTGTCCTGACACTTTTCCTGCCATTAGTTTCTAGGCAATCCAGAAAACAACTGGATAGCATTTGCACTGAATTCGAGGTTATAAGTAATCTCGAGTTGATGCAAATGAACAAGAACACGTGCACAGATTATGTGCAGATACTACACCATTTTATATCAGGGACATGAGCAGGTATGGATTTTGGTATCTCCAGGGGTTCTTGGAACCTATCTCCCATAGATACAGGGGTCAATTGGACACACGTGAATTTTCAAAAGCTGATAATACATTCAATTAAATTCCCAATGGGGGCTTAATCATTTTAGATGTTCTAGAGTTTTGCATATCCTGATATGATTAATATGGTTCTGGTGACAGAGATGGGAACTAATAAGTGGACACTTGATTCATGAAGACACTGTGATCCCTATTTATCATAGAAAATAATGGTGTTCAAAGATAGTAAAATTAAATCAATAGATTACTTCCATTAGAAAAGGAACCTCTCTTCTCTGTCCATTCCCTTGTTGCCACAGAAAGGTTCCTACAGAGCCAGAGCTTCCCTCTGAGGGCCTGAGCTGGGCTGCACACAGAGCTACAGAGCCTGAGTGAGCTGGCACAGGTGGGAGGCTGGAAGGAGGCTGCACCACCCCGAGGGCCCTGTGGCTGGACTGCATCCCACCGCACCCTGCATCATGGGAACACAATACGGCCAGATCCACATGTTTTTAATAGAAGTTGAAAGTTCATACATTTATATAAAAACATCCCTCCTAGCATTTTGGGAAGCCAAAGTGGGTAGATCACGAGGTCAGGAGTTTGAGACCAACCTGGACAATATGGTGAAACCTTGTCTCAATAAAAACACAAAAAATTAGCTGAGTGTGGTGGCGCATGCCTGTAGTCTCAGCTACTTGGGAGCCTGAGGCAGAAGAATCGCTTGAATCCAGGAGGCAGAGGTTGTAGTGAGCCGAGATTGCGCCACTGCACTCTAGCCTGGGCAACAGAGTGAGACTCTGTCAAAAACATTTTTTTTCCAATGTTTAGATGTTAGCTGAATTTTTTTAAAAAATTATGTAAGCCACACAAAACACTTCTGGTGTGGGGAAACCTTCCATCTGTAGCCCCTAACATTTGCCATAAGCAGAAGGCTCTGCTTCAGGCAGTACACAGTAGTGGCAAGGTCTGGCTCTTTCTGACATGCCGGGCGGCCAGCCCTTGTGCCCTGACACAGGGGGAGGGGCATCCTACTTAAGACACTGGGTCCTTAGCAGGTTGAAATTCCCAGAGGCATCTCACTTGAGACACTGGGTCCCTGGTGAGACAGGAACATGAGCCACAAAAACGCTGCACAGCAGGTTTAAAAATGAAAGAATATGTAGAATACAGAAAAGCCCTAAATTGTAAGCAGTTGCCAGTAGATTTTCACTGTGGCAGAAGGCAGATAGTGCACTTCACAATCACAGAGAGAGAGAAAGCACCTTCCGTAGGAGACTCTATCCACTGGACCAGGGCTTTGCAAGAGAGGGTGACATCATAATTTGCTTTTCAGGCCTGAATCCACATAAATGTGTGTGGACGATACCTAGATTATTCCAGAACTGCGTGTGTGTGTGCACACGCTGTGTCAGCGTATCTTCATAACAACCTTATCAAGCACCTGGCGCTAGGACATCCCTTTCAGGGTCATCGAGAAGCATCTCCCGATGGCTTTGCTCAGCACCCATCCCCTGCACCCTGTTTCCTCACAATTCCAGTTGTTAAAATAAGAACAAATGCCTCATGCTCTTCATGGTTTCTAATGAACTGAAGCAAGATAATTTATATATTCGAGTTTTTTAAGTTGTAACATATTTTGATTCCATGTGACTGATTTTGAGGACTTTGACCCACCTAAGCAGTATTCCATTCATATTTTATCTATATAAATTTGGAAATTCGCTTATTTGTTTGATGGTTTCAATTGTTTGTTACAAATTGCAAAAGTTAATATAACAGTCATAGGAGTAATATAATCCATCGTTACATTATGTATTTTAATACAGAAGATTAGAATAGAAATTACATAGCTGTAGAACACATTTCATGTATATGTATGACTGGCTAGAAGTTAAATTCATTGGATATTTTATAAATTCAAAAATTATACAGACATCATTTTAATGCTATACATTAAAGTATGAAACTCTCTAACAGTTACAATACTTTGTATTATTTCAGCTAAAATGCAATGCCAACAGGCTGCTATTTCAGCTGTCTCTTTGTTTGGTACTGTCCAAATGAATCCCCAGTAAAATAAGATTGCTTTTAACAATCCCAAGTTGTCTAAGAAGATTGAGCTGGGGAGGCTACCTTTACATCAACACATGCACATTTTCTCTGTCGGCCATCCAGACACACACACAAAAACAAACTTGTAATGAGCGGGTACTTTATCAAGCCCTTTCTCCATCCTTCATTAAACGACAGAAAATTGCTCTTTGCTGGGTTTGTCAATGCAGCTTTCCCTCCCAGAAACTCATTTGTTTCACGGGCTAGCACCGAATATTGCAGGGATTTGCAGATTTTAAGTGACAAATTGTGCCTAAGTTTACATTGCTCTCAGAGTTGTGGTTTGTTTTGGCTTGTTGGGGTTCTGCTGGCATGATTTCTAAGGAGCTCGGACCTGGTGGCAGTGGGTGGCCTTGTCTCTCTGCTCCGTGCTGCTGACCCTGGTGTGCCATGATGGCCAGGCTCTGCTGTGTGATCTTTTCCCTCTGGATACGGGTGTTTAACTGGCTCTTCTCTCCGAAAACAATCTCTATGCAAGGTGTGATATATGTGGTTAGTTTAGACTAAAAGCACAAGCAAAATGGGAAAAGTGTTCTTTCATTGCATTCCTTCTGTTCTTCATTAAATCTTATTGAATTTGTCATCTTTTTTTAATTGCACTTACACATAATGGTGGTGAAAGGATTTCAGTTTCTTTTTTTAATGAGTTAAAAACTTAACAATTTTGCACCTTCTGTAAGAATAGCCCTTTTGAGCATTTCAGACCAAAAACCCCCACAGATAACAGCCACGGTGTAGCTTTGCCAGGCAACACTTCGCCTGTGGGATTGTCATCGATGTAAATCATTGAGCTTTGCTGCTTCGTAACATCAAGGGTGTCATGTGTGGGGCTGCGGCTTGTTGGAGTGGTCATTATTTATTCATACCAAAAGATTAGCCAAACACTCTAATGGTGGAAATTCTATTGTAAAGGTGAGTCAATAGAGGCAACATGGAGTGTACTTGGTGGGGTTAAAGTGGACAGAAGATGATAGCTTTCAATACAGACAGGGCAGAACTCAACTGCAACATTTACATACGCTGTGACTTTCCAACCAAACAAATGGAGATGGGCTTTGGACCGAGCCTGGAGCAGCCCATGCCCTTTAATTGCCATTTACATTGCAGAGAATCATTAATTTCTAATTCACCTATTACTCACTCTCCTTAGTATGCTATGTCGATGTCTGTATGGAAGCAGTGAAATAAATGTGGTTTCCACCTTGCTTGAGCTATGTACTTTTTGTGATTTTTTTTTTTTTCAGATTTTTTTTTTTACGTTAACAGACTATTTTCTACCCATAGCGAGTTTAGGGCTCTTGTTTAGATATGATTTATGATGCTACATTAACCCTTCATTGACCTAGAAATGCCCTAATATTAAAACGTTTGACACATAGAAAATCAAAAGCCATTTTATTGAAAGTGCTATTGTCCGCATCATAAGTTTCCTCAATGTGATGCCACAGTTACACCATCAATTTCCAGCTACTATTGAGCACTGTATTGAAAAACTAATGGACAGAATCCTTTGTCATTTCTGTCCCAGTGACCAGCAAATAGCTCAAGAGAAAGCCTCTCCCTCCACATCCCTGCAGGCGTTTCTGAAAGGCACATCCAGGATAACACGTGGGCGTTTATTCCAGGCTGAGACCCTTTTGTTTACTTACGCCTGCGCCTGCGTAAAGTTGTGACTTTGTTCTTCCGAATTTCTTGACAGGGAATTCATTTAAATGAAAGCGGTTGAGGGGTGGATACCTCTTTCCATTACATAAGAATGTTTACCAACTTCAGGGCAGGAGGTGGGAAGTTTCAAGAGGAAGCGTGATTTAAATACAGCTAACACTTTATTCAACAATGTTAGGAAGACTGAAGTGAATGTGGAAAGGGCATAGTTGTTGCTGGCTGATACTCATCTAGTAAGTACCAGCATGAATCTCCCTGGTCTTCACGCCCTGTGCTCCGTTCCTTTAAGGAGAGACACTTCGGTGGTCTCAGCCCTGGGCAGCGTCCTGAACTAGCAGTGTGGAGTAACCGGGTTCACAAGTTTCTCTGAAAACAATAACAGGAGTTGGCACTGAGTTCTGCTCCGAGCAAGAAATGAGGGGGAAAGGGAGTGTCCCCACAGTCAGGAGCACCCAATGGAAGCAAATCATCTGCACAGAGAAGGAGTGGGCTTAATGCACATTCAGCACAAAACACAAACAAACAAAGCACTGTCAGTGGGTGGAAGTCTGGAAAATGCCACATGCCCCTTGGCAAACAGCTCTGGCTGGACAGCAGGGTCTGTGTGGAAACCCAGCTCCCCGACGTGCGCGGGCGCCGTGGCAAGGCCTTGCAGGGCCAGCCTCAGGCATCTCTGCTTCCCACGGGCTTCCGCAAACATAAAGCCCTGTTTGTATTTGATTGGCCATGAATGACATGCAAATGCAGGGGTGAAAGAGCACTTTAAGACCTCCGGCATGAAATTTAAAATTGAATCCTGTCAAATCATAGGAACTCAAGTGTAATTCTCCTTGTGCGGATGACAGCAGGCTAATTAGTAATACCAGGGAGCGTCCCCCTTCACCTCTAGGGTCACAAGCCAATGTACTTCCCTTGTTTGTTAGCTTAACACAAAGGGTCATTATGGTAATCCCACCCTCCATCCCTCCATGGGGTCTGAGAGGTTTTTTTTTTTTTTTTTTTTTGGTCTCACTTTGATTCTGGGTAATAAAACTTTGTGAGTAAATGTATTATAATGTGGTTTTGACAATCTTTTAACTAGTATTTATAATGTATTTGAAAGTATTCGTACATGAAAGTTGTGAACATGGCACTTCACAAAAGCCTGCTGATGGCCTTTCTAGCTTCTCTCTTGCAGAAGGAGGGAGAAAGAGGGAACGATCCCGTGCCCTCTTCATTCACCAATTACGGTTTCTGTTAAACAGAGTCTCCAAGTATAATTACTTCCATGTATATCTTCTGGCTAAACTTATTCTTTTTTTCTGTACTGTACTAAACTGCTTTAGCTATTTTATAAGAGCTGAGTATTTCACTAAGCTCTTGCAATATTGAAAGAATCTATATTCTGAGAATTTGAAAACATGTCAGCCCACCTAAATTACATATTGATCAGCTTTAATTGCATGCCACCCATCAGTATTAGGTTTGAAAATTCATAAAAGAGAAATAATGTACTCTTTGTGGATGATTACTTCTGGGGCATTTAAATGAATTCCATCACTTAACCTGGGTTGAGACAGATTATTGAGCCCTGCCATCTAAGCGTTCAAAGACCAGTGCAGTCAAACAACTCTTTTCAACTATCAGAGAACAGCAGAGTGCAAACAATATAAATTTATATAGATTTTCTTTTAAGGAAAATAGCAAAGTAAAACATTAAAAGTAAACATACATTTTTCAGCTGCTTCCTGAATGACCACGCTCATTGTCTCCTCACGCCAGCCTGCATTTTTCATTCTTTTTGGATTCTAGGCATCCTTTTATTTCAAGCAGTAATTCACATCTTAATTAATATACAGTAATCAAAGAGATAAGCAAAGATAAATGATTCACAGCTTGCTAAGGTTAATTTTTTATGCCAGTGCATAAAAGGATTTTAACGCTGATTCTTTAGGGGACTAACCATTTAATTTTCATAAAAAACTCTGAAGTTTCGCATTGTCTGTGGTGAATACTCTTCCGAAGCTTTCTTCTCACGAAGGTCACGCCGGCTGAGAAAATGAGTTCATCATTAGTTTTCAGGGTGCTCTTTGCTTTTAGAAATTATGTTTGCTGGTATTGGTTGTGTTTTGAGAAATTGTGCTTATGTATGTTTTTCTTTACAGATTATCAATACAAAGTAAAAAGAGCCAGTTAAAATCATTGGGCTTACTTGGATAATAGTTTAAGAGCTACATTTTATTTAGACACATTGAGGTAATAAATATCTGTGAGCATAATTAACTGTCTTTATCTAGGTCTAGTCCTACAGATGCTGTTTTAGGACCTTCCGTATTGTCTTTTATCAATGTTAGCGTTGAGTTTCGCCTGGGACATTATCTGGGTCTATGAGGTAAGCCAGGACTTGTTTTTAAATAGTGGATTATTATATATGTAGCCACCGAACAGCTGCATCACTTTGTCTTCTCCTGGGCACAAACAGAGCATCATGTTTTATTCCTTATGAAGCAAAGGTAACACTGGCCAAAAGAACTCTGCCAGATCTGACTTCATTGTTTATTTGACTGAAATCATAGTGTGGGAGGTAGAAAATGACTGTCCACAGGGGCCAAGGGGCATGGTTGTATCTTGAGTCTTTACTAAGGTCACAATTGCATCAGAATCTGGACAATCTGCTGTCTACTCTAAGACAACCCAGAAAGCACATCTGGGTGTTTCTGTCTCTTGGTTGATGGCAAATGCTGGTTCTGAAGCACAGGATGGATAGCCTGTACTTAGCATCTAATACCGTAAACCATATCGATATAGGGGTGTGTGTTGATGTTGTTGTTTTGCAACATTCTTAACAAGAAAGTGAGGGGAAGAGAGAGATAAATGCCACACAACGATTCTCCTGTGGGAGGCCAGCTTGCCATACTTCCCACGCGGGAGCCAGCTGACCATGCAATCAGATCAGCTAAAGTTATTGAAATGTCCTCCATGTTGTATGAAAGGAAGGTGGCTTCATGTTGCTAATCAACTACCTATTTCTAATCAGTTATGCTGTACAAGAGCACATTTACCCGAATCATCCACTGGGCAAATAACTTTTTTCTGAGACTCTACTGAAAAACAAGAAAAAAGAGTATACCCAGGATAGACTTGGAACTCTTTTTTTTTTAGGACCCATGAAATTCTTCCCTGGTAGGTTGCCGTTGTGAGTCAAGGAAGAATTGATTTTACTTTTGGCTATTCAAATGCAAAGCACAAATCAAAGAATTCATGGAAAGAAATTATCTTAGACCGTAACCAGTTATAGGGTGAGGAATGTCAGGTAGAGGAAGAGGAAACTCTCTTAACGATAAAAAGAGAATGAGAACTGAAAATGCGCAAAATAAAACATATGCAAAGACCTGAATCAGGATGACCCTTAAAGAATTGATGCAGCATATGAATCACATTTACATAAAATAGAAATATAATATAAAGGACTTTGATTGTTCTTTTAATTGTTTGTGGTCCTGGCAAGGTGAGATACAGATGAATGAAAAGTAAACAACATTCTATTGTTCATTGGGATGAAGGTGATTCAAAATCTGAGTCCACCGGGTGAAAACCAGGCAATAAACTATTCTCATTATTGTGGTAGTAGTGTTGGCGGGTGATGGTGGTGATGGCATTGGTGTTGGTATTGGTGGTGATGTTGGTATTAATGGTGATGGTGTTAGAAGAGGTGGTGGTGGTAATAGCAGTAGTGGTGATAGTGATGATGATGGTGGTGATGGTGTTGTAGTGGTAATGGTAGTGATAATAATGCTGGTGGTAATGGTGTTGCTAGTGATGATGATGCTGGTGGTGGTGGAGGTGGCAGTAGTGATGGTGATGATGGTGTACGTGATTGCGGTGATGGTGGTGGTGTTGGTGATGGTGGTGGTGATGATGATGGTAATGGTGATGGTGGTGATGATGGTGTTTGTGATGGTGGTGGCAGAGGTAATGGTGATGGTGGTGATGATGATGGTTGTGATGGTGGTGGCTGAGGTAATGGTAATGATGGTGATGGTGGTGATGATAGGGATGGTGATGGTGGTGGTGATGGTGATGGTTGTGATGGTGGTAGCTGTGGTGATGGTGTTGGTGGTGATGCTGGTTGTGATAGTAGTAGTGGTGATGGTGGTGCTGATGGTGTTGTTGGTGATGGTGATGATGGTGGTTGTGATGGTGATGGTGATGATGGTAATGGTGTTGATGATGGTGGTTGTGGTAGTGATGGTTGTGATGCTGGTAGCACTGGTGATGGTGATCATGGTGGTGATGGTGTTGGTGGTGATGGTGATGGTAGTTGTGGTGGTGGTGGTGGTGGTGATGGTGATGATGACGGTGGTGGTGGTGATGGTGATGGTGATGGTGGTAATAGTGATTCTGAACTGCCTCTTAGGGGAAAGCAATGTGAAGAGTTGAAGTCACTTCAGCTGGGTGCTTGGAGATGAGACAGGTTAGAAATATGGAAATGATAAACAGAGTCTCAGGGGAAGACTCACCATGTAAATGGAATGACCAACCTCCAGAAGAATTCATTGGCACTGAAATAGCTTCCAACTGTTCAGAATTTTCTAAACAATTCTCCTAAATGCAAATCCTTGCACTTGGGAAGGCAATACAGAAGAGTGGAAGTAGCACGTGCTCTGATGCAGGAAAACCAGGCATCCAAACCCAGCTTTCACTATTTGTGGGAGCCTGGCCAACTTTATTAGCCTCTCCCAATGCTGTGCTCTTCATCTGTAAAACGGTAGTCTTAATAGTTTGGCCAAGTTTATTATTTTGCTTAAAATGGATAATATATGTAAATTGCATTGTCTAGCATTGGTGTGTATTAGGCACTTCATAAAAATGACCTTTCTCACCATCTAATTAATCAGTTACAAAACGTATTACAGAATCTAGATTTGGAGGTGGGTGATTGAAAGAGTTGGTTTTACAGTTGCCTATAAGTCTATACAAAATTGAGAAGTCCCCATTGTGAAAATAGGATGAGGAATGAGGGAATCAAGACTAGAGGGTAGCTCATCTTCTTTGAACTTCCCATTTCCTTTAGCCCCTGGGGAAAATTTAGGTAACTTTCTTCTTTACAACTCTTTGCCACCCTCAGAATCTAATCAGATGCAAGAACTTTCTGTGTAAAAAGCAGCTCATCTAATGATGAAATTAAGGACCTTGTACTTAATTACACCAATGTCACACTGTAAAACAATATTTGAGACAATGAGAGGAACATGGTGGGCAAATTATTAAGTTACTGTGAAATTTCTCTTGGCTTGATTTTAAATTCTAAAACATAAAAAAACTATTATGTAATTTCTGCAATTATTTGAGGGTATTTATATAGTGTCCCATTTAAGTAATCTTTTCCATAAACAGGATGCACATTGTATTTGCATCAACGGCTTATTTGTTTGTAAGTGAGGGAGGCCTAAATCAAACTAGATTTGCAAGAAAGATATTTTTATTAAGGCAAGTGCCCAAATGCAAGACTTTGAAAAAGAAAGCAGAAATGCCTGAATTCACAGAACTGGCTATTTCCATCTTCTATGTTTTGTGGGGGGTTGAGGGGGTTGGCTTGGAGAATACTAGAATAAGAACCCAGATTTTTCCAACCTGTGTTAGCTTTCCTTTGGTTAAGGATGGTTAAAGGAAAATATGGTTTGGATAAGCATCCCTAGTCAAATTGCATAGTTGGAGTTGGGAGAGAGGAGTCTTAAAATGAACTGCATTCAGGAGTAGCCAAAATAAGAATTACAATTCTCAGTTTGCTTATTTGAGATGGAATCTCACTCTGTCATCCAGGCTGGAGTGCAGTGGTGTGATCTCGGCTCACTGCAAACTCCATCTCCAGGTTCAAGCGATTCCCCTGCCTCAGCCTCTTGAGTAGCTGAAACTACAGGCATGTGCCACCATGCCCGGCTAATTTTTGTATTTTTAGTAGAGACAGGGTTTCACCATGTTGGCCAGGCTGGTCTCGGACTCCTAACCTCGGGTGATCCACTCACCATGGCCTCCCAAAATGTTGGCATTATAGGCATGAGCCACAGAGCCCAGCCAAGAATTATGTTTTAACCCTAAGTTATTTTATTATCATTCACAAAAGCCACAAAACCAAATATTGTATAGTTACTATAAATTAAAATATTAAATTATGATAACTATAAAAGTCGATCCAGCACGTATTTAGAATTTTGTAATATAACCTGAAGAATTTGGAGCAAATATTTAAGGTTCAGGGAAATGTTCAAATTCATCTCAGCACCGTCCACCATTTATTCTCGGTGTTCTACTCTGATCCTTGAAGTTCTTGGTGCTGTGAAGTTTTGCAGTAACAACCCCTCAATCTGGTGGATCAATCAGTAACAACTTATTCCTTAGTACCTGAGAAGCAAAGCCTACTAAAGTCCTAATGTGCTTTTTGGGGCACCAAATTAAAGTGTGTCCACAATTAACCAGCCTCAACTGTTCTCTCATGAATTCCAAAGTGGCCCATGCCTTCAGTATACTGTAAATACTTCTCTTCTTGAGTGACTTTCTTGGGTAAATGTCTTTCACATCTCAAATCAGCCATAACCACATGCTGTGGACTTACCAATGCTTTATCGCATAGCTCATCATGGCTAAGTTTGGAAAATAACGTTAAAATCACTAGCTTTGGGGAATAAAGGAAAATAGAATAAAATAAAGCTCCTTAGTATAGCCAATTCTTGAGCTGGCATGTAATCATAACTACTTTTACTTAATTGAAAGTTCTATCAAAACTTAAATATCCTTGTTACAGGTCAAATTGCATCTCCTCAAAAAGATATTTGAGAATCCCAAACCCCAGTACCTCAGAATATGCCCTGACTTTGAGACAAGATCTTTGTGGAGGTAACCAAGTTCAAATGAGGTCACTGGGGAGGCCCTAGTCCAGTATGACTGAGGTTCTTCTACAAGAGTTCTTCTATCAGGTGCTCTTTAGACTACAGAGGGAAGATGTGAAGAGACACAGGGAGGAGACAGCTGTCCACAAGCCAAAGAGAGAGGCTGAGAGCGGGCGTTCCCACGGAGCCCTCAGGAAGAGCTAAGCAAGACGAGACCTTGGCTTTGGAATCCCAGCCTCCAGAACTGTGAGGACATCAATCCTTGTTGCTCAGGCCCCTCGGTTGGTGGCACTTTGGTGTGGCATCTCTAAGGAGCCAGATGAACCTTAGAGGAGCAAGACGTCCTAGACAAGTAGGTAAAATACAAAATACTGGGATAAGCTCTCTGACCTGAAAACCTGATGCTCTCCTAAACTTACCAAGCCACAGAGAGAGCGCCTATCTTGACATATTCTTTCATATAAGGAGAGACACACCACTTTCCAAAATGAAAGGATTGCATGTGACAGTAGAATATTTCAGACCTTGTATGTCATAAAGAAGAATGCAAAAATCATCATCAATATCAGGGGCCGTGGATTCCGGCAGCTTCTTTTTCTAGACAATTCGTCTTTTACATGTGTGATGGCGTCTTAAATTAAGAATACAAAGGAAACTCTTCTTATGTTTTCATTTGTTTCCTTTGTTAACACTCTTTCTCAGAGACGATTCATCGTGGTGCGTGTATGTGTGAATGTGTGTGGTGTGTGCACCGTGCATGTACAGGAGTGTGAGTGTATCCACACGCACACGCAGCCCTCCCTCTGTATCCTACCAACTTTCCTTGGAGATCTATTGATCCCTGGTTACTGATCCCCATTCATATTTCAGGGTCTGGATTGATCAGCATTGGTTTCCAGGGTCCATTTGCCCAGCCCAGACGTGAATTCCCATTGCCCTTCCAAGGACTACTGTGGGGTTATTCAGGAAGGAGAAGGGATGTGTGCACGGGTGGGTGGCATTTTACATTTTTCAGAATGTACAGGTAAAATTAACTCTGGATTTCCAAGCACCTATTTTTTTTTTTTTTTTTTTTTGCGGTTCCCAAATACTTGTTTCCCGGACACGTGACTTGGTTTAGGGATGCTCCCCCCCATCCACACACTGGGGCCCCTTCTCATCCCCTCTTATGTGAAGACGTTTTCCGGGGCTTCCCTGAGCAGAACCCCGACCCACCTTCCCCAGCCGCGGTGCCTGCTCTCTTGGGGTCCTGGAAACAGTCCGGCCTTGGCAGGAAAAATCCACCGTTGTGAGGGAGCGTGTTCCCTTTCCTGGTCCTCAAAGAGCCGTCGTTTCTAGGGCAAGAACTTCCCCGCCATACTTTCTCCCCCTCCCATCCGTCTTCATCCGGGAAACTTAATGGTCGATGTTTGAATGTCGCCGGCGCGGGAAGAAACTAAGAGTCAATCACCCCTGCGGACGTTTAAAGCAACGCCTTTCATTGGCCAGAGCGACTTGGGGAGGCGGGACTTTCTCCCCCCCCCCCCCCACCGGATTTCCTGCTCTGGAGTCCCCGCCCACGTGCTGGGAGCTCTTTCCCGCCTTCCGCTCTCGCATGGAAACTTTCTTCTTCTCCTGTTTCTCTCTGTCACTCTCAATAAATCGCTTTTCTGCAAACACTTTTGGGTCCGGCATTGACTGCGCACTGTGCCGCTGTCTCCTCTGCCGTTCTTGGGGAGTGACAGACCGAGAACCAGGAGAAACGTCCTAGCGGGGGGGCCGAGGGCTCCCCTGAACCCCGACATAACATTTGGAGAACCCCTCTTCTGCCTTTGTGAAGTTGAAAGTTGCTCTGTTTCTAACTTTTCATACCTGAACTTTTCTGCTTTAAAGCTTCCAGAGCTTCCTCATCCTTAAACTTCAGCAGTTGGCGAGTTCCTGAATCCCTAGTACTCTATGTCTCTCTCTCTCTCTCTCTCTCTCTCTCTCTCTCTCTCTCTGCATATGTTTAAATAATAACACATTATACATAGGAGTTAGTTAATTTAACTTAAGTATATAAGTTAATTGACCAAACTATTTTAAATTAAAATACATATATACTTGTATACATAATTTATTGTCTAATTACATAGGGATGATAAACTAACAATATGCTCATAAAAAGTTAATTTTTAAATAAATGTTAATTTTGTGTTATGACAAGCTTTGGGGAGTAAAGACCCGCAGGGGTGTGTGCCTTCCGAGTTCTCTCAGCGTGGAGCCCTTCCCTCCAGGCCAAAGGCAAACCCATCTCCATTCTTATTGAAACTCTTGTAAATAGAAATTGCAGCTCCAGTACATAATTTATTATTTAAGCTCTACTTTGCAATAGAAATAATTTAAAGAGGGGGAAATTATTATTGCTACTATTGTTAAGGTAAGAAGGCGTTTAGCAGCTTAGTGGAAGAATGAACTGATTAGCTTACTATTCTGTGTGCTCACTCCCATCTCAGCCCCTGCAGCCAGGATGGGTCCAGCTTCCCAGGCGTGCACAGCAGCACCCCACGGCCCCGGGAGGCACCTCCGGACAGCCACCACAGTGTCCAGCTGGAGCCCGGCCATGTCCCCTGCCAGAGCCAGACTTCAGGGGTGTCCCACACCAGAAACTATGAGGAAAACGCACCTCTCAGTTGAACGCCTGTTGGCGCTGACCCACAGGCAAGGCAATGAGCCTCAGAAACAGGATGCTGCGAGGAAGAAGCCGCACACCGAAGTCCGCAGCCGCACGGCCCGTGCAGGTGAAGAGCACAGTCACACACCGCACAGTCCCAACCATAGGAAATGCACAAGACGGCAAATCCACAGAGACACAACGTGAATTCAAGTGGCTGCCAGGTGCCTAGAGAAGGAAGAGGGAGAGTGAGCAGTGGCCCTTGACGGGTGTGGGATACCTTTTGGGGGTGAGAAGAATGTCCTGGAGTTAGGGCGTGGTGATGGTTGCATCACCTTCCTATGGCACTAACAACCATGACATGTGCACTTTAGAAGGCTGCGTTTCATGACATGTGAATTATTCTCAGTAAAATCAAGGTCTGTTCACCCGTTAGTACCGGGGTGCCGCCTAATGATGCCACTGCTTCTCCTCTCTCTGCCTTGACGAGCTGAGCTTGTCACCCTAGCTCCACATCTGCGTGGAAGTGTGCCTGGCAGACAGAGAAGAGGAAGCCTGCCGGACCTTTTCCCCCAGGAAGGCCAGGGTCCTCGTTGGGCTGAGTCAGTGGCCCCGCGAAGCACCTTTGGGGGCTGGCTCCCTGCTCCGCCGCATGCACTGCGCAGTTAAGCCAGCACACAGCTCCTTGAAGCTACTACCTGAGCTTTATATTACCTGGAGGAACCCGAAGGCTGGCTATTACTTGAGCCACACATGGAAGCAAACTGTTGGAAATCGGGATGATTAATTTCATTTTGTAATATCGAGGGTGACGCTGAGATTGAGGAGTGAGGTCATCAGCTAATGTATTCAAAGTTTCCATGAGAATCACTAGGGATAACCCAGCTCTGTGTTAACTGGAGAAGCAGCTAGAAGCAGGATGAGACAGCACCAAGCCCTCTTCTTCCTCTTCTTGAAAAAAGACAAAGCAGTCTCCTCAGAGGCCAGGTGATCTTGTTCTATTCGGAGCCCAGAAGACAGAATGGAAGGAAAATCCATCTGTGCACAAATCAAGTGTCTCCCCTCCTTGGCCTGGCTCTCACCTTCGCAGGTGTGGGTTTCCACAGCCAGGAGGCACCTGTCCACGGCCGGCCAGCATTGCGCGTGGCACACTGCGTGGAGCAGAACGAAAGCTACCTTGCAATGGTGTGATGCCACGAGTGAGGCTCTGGGGCGCTCTGATCCTTCTTGCTTGCCAACTACCTCGATTAGATTCAGTCTTGGTGAATGACTTGTAATTAATGAGTTACATGCACTGGGAAATCTAAATATCTGCAGGCTTCTTTGAAAAACGTGCATTTATTTCAAGGAGATAGAGCTATAGTTACAGATACTATACGATTTTCTGAGATCTCTCTTGAAGTGTAGCAATGACCAAAACAATTTGGGTATAACCCTGCAGTGATGAAACCCTTCGAAGAGAAGATATGATGGGAAATATGAAGGAATCAAAAGCCCCAGAGAGAGGGCTTCTCAGCGTCCTCCCCTCCATTCCTGGGTGGGAGGCAGATCCCCTCCTGTGCACCCAGTGGGGAGGGGGTCCCTTCCTCTGCAGTCCTGCTGGCTAAGCAGATTGCACCAGGCTGGGCCGTGGAGATGGACAGCGGTGTGTGAGTTCCATAGCCCCCCTCCCAGGAAAGGACCACCTGCACACTGTGAGGCCCACCTTCGGAAGGGGAGCAGAGTGAGCCACAGGGCCGTGGGGGGCAGGCTTTGTATGACAAGAGGACGGGTGCCCCTGGCTCCTGCCCGTTGTGGGATGTGACTGGCTTGTTTGAAGAATTTCACAGACGGGCAGGTTGAGGAACAGGTAAGCCCAGTTGACCCGGCCGATGGGGCTCTAGTTGGATGGGGGCTTACCTGGGGGGAGCAGGAGAACTCACTACTAGGTGCTTGGGTCCAGCAAGGCTCGGGGAGGTCAAGGCAGCCACAGACTCTCAGGCCTTCCAGTCCAGGTGGGGCCGGCGGTGCGGCGTCCTCTGCCTCCTGCCCCAGTCCCTTCCTCGGGGAATAGGAGGCTGCTTCTCACACTACCGGGCCAGGCAGAGCCCGGCGCTGGGGCCGTCCTTGGAAACGTTTGTTGTAAAATATTTGTTGAAGTGAATACAGAAACAAAACTGGGATCTCTAAAGTCTACTCGTGAATCGCAGCCCAGGACCCTCTTTGTGTGTGTTCTAAGGTGTTTCGTCGGGCAGCAGGACGGAACATGGGGTCAGCAGGGCCTCCTCGCTGGACGTCTATCAGTCAGAAGTGCATCGTAATGGGACCTCTCAGAGACGTTAATCTAAGCAGACCCCTTTCACTGTTTGATGGCCTTTGAGACCGTCGCCTAATCTACTCCATTTAATCAGGAAGGTGCCCACCCTTGGACTTTCTCCTGTGCTAATTTTCCCATTATGGGAGCTTCCTATGAGCCCAGTTCTTACAGATCCTGCTCTATGAGGTCACTGCCACCCCCCGCACAAAACATCAATTTTTATATTATTTTAAATGCGTGGATGCTGGCATTGACTTAGTTGTGATTGGGTGAGAGCTGGGAGATGTGTTTATCTTTACGACCCTGCTGAGTAAAAACCACCGCATGTGCTAATGCTTTAGTGGATGTGACTAGGTTAGGCTTCTGCAGAGGAGACACCTTTGTAGTAAAGATACAGGAGTGGGGGCCAGACCTATGACTGTCACCTGCAGAGACCAGCGCATGAGTGGGCACGGTGGGCAGTCTCCTGGAGCCCCAAGTACACTGGCCTCAGAGGCTGTTGGCTCCATCTTGAAACTGAAGAGCCTAAACTCATAGCAGAATAGCTTTCACTATCGATCCATTACAGTGTAAATGCATAAATAACTGTTTTCCCAAGATTGGCAGAAAACAGATCTCGAGACTGCATTAGTTTTGCCATGTACCTGGAAACATAAATGCAGCCTTGAATCTGTACTTTCAAATCTTGAAAAATAAAATTATTTCAGAAGTACACATGGCTGGCCGGGCGCAGTGGCTTATGCATGTAAGCACAAGAGACTGAGGTGGGAGGATTGCTTGAACCCAGGAATTTGAAACCAGCCTGCACAACATAGTGAGACCCTGTAGTGCATGCTTGGAGTCCCAGCTACTCAGGAGGCTGAGGTGGGAGGATCGCTTGAGCCTGGGAAGTTCAAGGCTGCAGTGAGCTATGATTGCACCACTGCACTTGAGCTGGCCACAGAGTGAGACACTCTCTCTAACGTATATGTGTGTCTGTTATACATACACGAGGCCATCATCCCTTAGGAGGCAAATATATCCACGGTGGGCGTGAAGTTTGTGAGTGTCATTGTTATTAATTAAAGCACAGATTGAGTACTAATGTGCCCGGATATCTCCGACACGAGATTTTCTCTAGATATTAGGACAGTAGCTGCTATATAGATACTATAGAACATTATCTGTGCTACAGGTGCATGCTTTGGTGTCATGATGAACTGAATTTGAGTCCTGAATCTCCAGTTCTACTCCTGACTTCTGAGAATTGGTGCCGTATCGGGTGGATAGAGCTTACGCCGTAAGTTTTGTCAGAACTGAGTGAGAAAATCATTGGGAAGTGGGAACCCAGTGTGTGCACATTGCAAACAATGTTATTATTACTCAGGATGATAAATAATAAGATCATTGATGGCACTTCCAGTGGATTCGTCATCAATTTACAGCTGACAAACAGTCAAATAACATGACGGAAATTGTCTTTTTGTTACATCCAGTAGATCTGCTGCACAAAGCTTAGCTTTCATCCCAAGCTTGCATCCTGCCCTCAGTCTTCAGCCTGAGGTACTGTGGGAGCCAATTCAGCTGCACTCACCATCCATCTGCCTCCTTAAATGCTACAGCCTCCTCCAAAACCATGGCTATCTGTTAAGTTACTTTAAGCTCCTTTTGCATTTTTATGCCCAGTTAGGCTACTGCCACATATCTAGAGGAATGTGACGTTCCCGTTCCCGCCAAGCAGACTGACCTTCTCTCGGTGAGCTACACGCTGGGTTTCTGCTAGTAATTCTGTGAATGTGGGATGGCCCTTAACCACCTGGAGTTTGTATGCTTTCCTCCAAAATGAGACACAGCTAACTGATCCCTTGAGATTATCCCATTCTAATATTATGCAATTCTAAGATACAGTAATTTTTGTAAACTCACTACTGAGGAATAATACTGAGTTCGTTTTTTTAAAAAAAAAGGCATTGAAGAAGAGCAGGCCTTTTGTGGCTCGTGGTTAGTGACTTCCAGATCCACATGGTTCCAAAAGGGACTTGAGGTGGCAAACCTGGCAATGCCCAGCAGAACCCAGGAACTCTGACCCCGGCCGCACGCTCTCTGTGTTGCACCATAGAGTGAGAAATGCTTTCATAAATGGGGAATTAAGCCATCTCCGAAGGCGTCTACTGTACTTATATTTAACTCTTCTGCTTAATGTTTATAAACAAAGCGTGTCTTTCTGCTTCCAACAGTGTTTGCTTTCTCCGGACACTGCCGACGCAACCTCCTCACCCAGACTACCTTTCCAGAGTCACATCCACTTTTACTTAAATTCCATAGAATATGGAGGCAAGTGTGTTTCCTAATAATTAACTGAGTTTGCAGGACACGTCCTGCTGGAGAGACCTGGTGGAGGGGAACTGTCATCCTTAACTTGGTGTTCAGCCAAGACTAGCCACCATCTCAGAAAACACATTTTAGATTAGTCTGTATTTTATTTTCTTCTTGTTCCTAGACGTTTACACTTCCAATCAGGTACTTGTATCATGGGTGAAGGCAAGTGTTCCCCCGTGAAGAGTCCTGGGTTGTGAATAAGGAGCTCAAGCTGAAGCGATCAGGGTGAGCTCACATTCACTCCGCCTCTCTGCATTTTCACACCTGTGACGTGAAGAGGCTGCAACTCCAAGGCTCACTTGAGCTCAACGTTTCTATGGTGCCATTCCTACATCTGTCATCATTCACAGCAGGACCTGCTTGTCGTCTTGGGCTAGTCAACCTCCAGTCTGTATTTGGATGCAATGTGTTTTGAAACTATGTTTAAGGATTATCTTAGGGCAAAATGCAAATTGGGTGCTATGTAGCAGTGCAGCTCTAAAATGGAATTGCCTTATACTGTCGGAGATCAAAATGAACATGCCCGTTAAGAAAACTTATTCTCCTTTGCATAACCTCTTCGTCAGTTTGCCTTGTGCTGGATATATAGTCCAGAAAATAGATATGATTTCTGCCACCCATTACAGTGTTTATCAAATGCAGAAAGGTTTTGCACAGTACATCTGTAAGTATTTCTCTTCGGGGTTGAAATGGTTTGTCCATTCTGTGACATCAAGACTAGGAATTCCCACTGTTCTTTGCTCTTCCCTGACAGACATGATAGTAACCGGAAGCTGACACGATCCAGGTATGCACTGGAAGATATTGACCTCAGTTTGTCTTGCTTCTTAACATCTAGAACATAACTGTCATGTCTGCTGAAACATAAAATTTACTCTCTTCATAAAGTTTTACTAAATCAGCTGCAGAGGAAGGTGTTATTGGCAGCGTTTTCATTACTGGCTATAGCAAAGCTAAAGTGTCTGATTATTTTTGTATTTAGGGCTTGTCCTGTGTCTTGTGTGTTCAGTGATAAATAGAAGGCCATTTAGAAATTCATGTTTCCCCTGAAACCTCTGTTGTTCTTAGTAAGATCATTTCAAATTTACTTTATAATGCTTCTTAGGTATCAAGTGCTTTTAATTTTACAGAATCATGTGTCCATGCTCTTTCACTATTATTCAAGATATGTGTTATGAGAGCTTAGAAGACAACAGTATTTTTTGAACAGTTCATAGACTGGTATAAGATTAGCATTATCCTAACAAGTACTTACCAGATGGATTTCAGACAAGAAACAGCAAACAAAACTATAAAATGAGATTTAGAAAGAAGGAAGATTTTAAAATATCTCTTTCCTTTTACTGCCTTGGAACTTGAAATTTAAAATATACAACCATATTGTGGCATAACCATCTTCTACTAGAAAGAACAATGAATGTAGAGCCAGAAAATCTACAGAAAAATCAACCTCCTCTGTACTGGGAGGTGACCCTAGGTCAGCTCCATGACTCCTGGAGATTGCAGTGTGTGACGATGAAGTGAAATGTCATGATGTCAGGTGGGAAGCAGGCATGCAGTAGCTGGCTAGTGAGTGTGTGTGGAGCAAGTAAATAAATCAGCACAGAAATATAAAGGTCATAAATTTCAGGAAAATGAGTGACCTTTCTCATGAAGTTCGATTTACTAAACAACTACCTGGCCCTCTTGGCATTGCTCGGGAAAATCATTACATAATGTTAAATCATTATTATTGTCTCTGTAGTGTCTCATCCTGAAATATGAAACACAGAAAAACACTTCACACGAAGCCCCGAAATCAGGAGCTCATGCACTTGTAAATTTCCATTTATGGATGATATGTTAAGCCAGCAATTGTTTTCCTGATGGTGATACTTACTACACACTTCACACGTCTCTTCTAATCTGGCTTAAGCTGCTCTGTATTATGAATCTATCTCTTTAAGTCAGCGGTCCCCCCAGCCTTTTAGGCACCAGGGACTGGTTTTGTGGAAGACAATTTTTCCACAAAATGATCGGGGATGGTTTCAGGATGATTAAAGTGCATTACATTTATGGTGAACTTTATTTCTATTACTATATTGTAATGTACAATGAAATAATTATACAACTCACCATAATGTAGGATCAGTGGGATCCCTGAGCATGTGTTCCTGGGACTCGATGGTCCCATCGAGGGGTGATGGGAGGCAGTGACAGGTCATCAGGCATTAGATTCTCATAAGGAGTGTGCAGCAGCAACAGAGATCCCACGCATGTGCGGTTCACGGTAGGGTTTGAGCTCCTGTGAGACTCTAATGCCACCACTGATCTGACAGGAGGTGGAGCTCAGGCAGTGATGCGAATGATGGGGAGTGACCGTAAGTACAGAGGAAGCTCTGCTCACTGGCCAGCTGCTCACCCCCTGCTGTGCAGCCAGGTGCTGATCCATGGCCAGGGGGTTGGGGACCCCTGCTTTAGGGTACACTCTTGATTCCATATAAATAATTTCATATGGCCCCAGAATTTAAGGACAATGTTATTTATGTATGTATTATCTTATTACACTTCAGCTTTCACTTTAATAACCTTTATTATTATAATATTAATATGACTAGTATTATTGTTATAAAGAAGAGGAGAAAGTGGAAATCATTATTTGATGCTTCCTGCATGCCAGGCAATGTGCTACACAATGTAGAAAGGAATCTGATTTGATCTGCCCTCAGCCTGTGACTGGATCCCCGTCTCACAGATTAAAAAACCGAGACCCAGAGAGGCCAAGAAAATTTCCCAAGGCAAGTAGAAAAGCCAGAAACTTAAGTCGCGTGACAGTTCACAATGGCTTTAATGGCACGGTCCTGAATTTCCGTTTTTAAGTTTTATCATTGTTATAATCATAGGTACCTTGATTCTCTAAAGCAATTGAAATAAGGGAGCATATGTATACACATGATGGAAAGATAAGCTTGTTTTCAGTCATTAGCAGGGTGCAAAAACTATGCGTTCACATATGTGTCTAAGGATCAGGACTAATTGTGAGGGGAATTCCCTAATCAAGAAAAGTAGCTCATGAATTGCCCCCATATGAAAATTTTATTTTGAAAAGTGAATTGCAGTGGATCTCAGAAACGTATTTCTCCTGTCTAACTGGAACTGAGCCACTGAGCCAGCATCTCCCCAGTCCCTCCACCACACCAGGCTCTGGCAACCCCTGTTCTACTCTACTTCTATGAGTTCAACTCTTTTTGGATTTCACATATAAGTGAGATCATAGAGTATGTGTCTTTTGGTCCCTGGATTATTTCGCTTAGCACAGGGTCCTTGAAGTTCATCCATGTTGCTGCGAAATCCAGGATTTCCTTCTTTTTTATGGCTGAGAAGTATTCTGTTGTGCACATATACCACATTTTTTAATCTGTTCATCGGTGGATGGACACTTGGGTGGATTCTGTACTTGACTACTGTGATTACTGCCACATCAACATGAGAATGCAGATGTCTCTTCAATATCCAGAGTGTAGATCTTCGGCTCGACACTTAGAGAGGGATAGCTAGGTCATGTGGTCGTTCTGTTTTTGGTTACTTGAGGAATCGCCATACAGTTCTCATAATGGCTGCACTCATTTTTGTTCTAGCTGCAACAGGCAGTGTGCCTTTTCCTCCACACCCTCCTCCGGGGCTTGTGATCTTCTGTCTTTTTGATAGAAGAGCTGTTCCAAAAGGAGTGAGGTGACATTTATTATTAATTTTAATGTGCATCCTCGGATGGTTCACGATGTTGAGAGTTTTAAAATGCATTTGTTGGCTATTTATTCATCTTCTTTCAAGAATATCTATTTGGGTCCTTTGCCTGTTTTTCATGGGGTTATTTGTTTTCTTGCTGTTGAGTTGTTCGAATTCCTCATGGGTTTTGGATATTGACCCTTTTTCAGCTCTATGGCTTGGAAATGGTTTCTCCTCATCCGTAGGTCGTGCCCTCACTGTGTTCATTCTTTCCTTCACCTTGCAGGAGTCCTTTTGTTTGATGTAACCCCAGGCATTTACTTTCGCTTTTGTTGCCTGAGTTTTGGGGGTCAAATCCACTGCCACGTAGTTTTGCCCTGTGTTTGCCTCTTGTCGTCTTACAATTTCCAGTCTTAGGTTTGAGTCTTTCACCCATTTGGGGTTGCTGTGTCTATATGATGTGATGTAAGCATCTAATTTCTTTCTTCTGAATGTGGATATCCAGGATTCCTAACATCCTTTTTTTGAAGAGTCCTTTTCCTATTGTGTGTTCTTGGCACCTTTGTTAAGACTTATTTGACCATGAATGGGTGGGTTTAATTCCGGCCTCTCTGTTCTGTCCATGGGTGGAGGTTCCTGTTTTAGTCCAGTACCATACGGTTTCCATTACTATAGCTTTGTGCTGGTTTAAAATCAGAGAGTGTGATGTTTCCAGTTTTGTTCTTTTTTGCTCAAAATTGCCAGATATTCAGGGTTTTTTGTGGTTCTACATAAATTGTAGAATGCTTTTTGAAATTTCTGTGAAAAACGACATTGTAACTTTGATGGGAATAACACAGAATCTGTATATCACTTTGGGTAGTAGGGACATTTTAACAATGTTAAGTGTTCTGAGGTCTATTGCACAACATGATAATTAATAGTAGTGTATTATACATTTTTAAGTTGCTAAGATATCAAATTTTAAATATTCTCACAACAAAAAATGATTAGTATTTGAGGTGATGGATATATTAATCAGTTTGATTTAATCACTCCGTATTGTACACATACATCATAACTTCTTTTGTACCCCATAAATATATACAATTATAATTTGTCAACTTACAATAGAAATAGTCATTTATTATGTCTGGGTAAAGCCTTCTTAGCTGAATTCTGGAAATTAAAAGGAATGACATTATTACCTGAGTAAAACACCTATTATTAAGTCAAATAGCTTCTATTTCTTTGCTTTCAACAAATTGAATTGAAGGGTAGAGAGAGCAAAAGAATTGCTCAGGATCAGAAAAGAGGCCATATCTCGAACCCCCAGGCAAGGCCTAACCAAAGCCAGCTCCACAGGATCGTGTAGGTATAATAACACCAAGGCCCAATCGTTTCTTAGAAATGATTGCTCTTTCTACGTAAACATTACATTTGGTGGATTTAACATGACCATGTGTCTCTGATAGCTCTGTAATCACTACTACGTTACAATGAAGAAAGAAAAATGGAAGGAAACTTTTTTCCAGCCTGCAGAGCTGAATCTTGCAGAATTTAGAGAGAAATTCTGCTGCTTCGATTTCCTAATTATCCTCATTTCCGCCCCTCCACCCCCCGCACACACTTTTTATGCTGCTTCTAACTATGTGTACCTCACAGCCCTGTCTCTCGTTCTGTGATGGCTACAGGATTCTCGCTGTTGTCTGCATGCCATGTCATTTCACAGGGTACTTGTAGGTACTGATGAGAAATTCGGCACTTTTAAATGCACTGAAAAATTGATTTTAACTAGAGAGTTTGCTTATCAGTGTAGCTTTCAGATCAGTTAATTAAAAGAAAAGACGCACTTTCTGCAAGTGAGAAGAATATATCAGCGTGGTTTTATTTTTTTTTATAAAAGAAAAACCTTATTAGATTCTCACACAAAGTGTGAAAAATATAGTGTACTAAAATATACATCTTAGAAATTTAATTTTTAAGAGTTGATTGTAAGCAAACAATTTAAAATTTAATTTTTTATAATATACTTGTAGCACGGCTTATGTTTCTATGCAGCATCTTCAGTGTGAATGTTAAAGTTGGCAAAGTAATAAAATGACCTCTGGATTTGAAAAAAAAAAAAAAAGAGAGAGAGAAATGAAAGGAAATAACCCATGTGAGGACAGAGACAATCGGAGTGCTGGCAGCTGCATCCAATACTGCATCCTGAATTCTTTTAATCCAAGAATTCAGGGTTGCTTCCCCAATTCCCAAATTCCTGGAATGTCTTTTTAGTGCTGTAAGACAGCAACTAAAGGATTCGAGGAGATTCAGCCCCCAGACCGTCCACACCATCCTGGGCCACTGGCTGTCAGCGCCGGTGGCCCCAGCAGGGCCCTGCTCTGGAGGCTGTGCATCCCGGGAGGTGGGTTGCTGGGCCTCGAGTCCGACGGACCTGCACTCCGACCTCCTACTTCTCTGCACCCATGAACAGAAGACCGGGATAGGTTGCTTTCTCAGAGCTGCTGTTTGCAAATTCTGGAGATCATGTGTGTGGATTGACTGAGAAAACAGGTATTTGCTATCTGCACATAGAAAAGTTCGACGTTCTTCAAGGGGGGATTATCCTGCAGGAGTTATCTTTTGGTGGAAATGACACATCGTAGCTGGTTCGGCCCATGGCAACTGTTACCACTGAAAACCCACGAGCTTCCTCCCAAGTCTCACCCCGTGTGCCTCTGGGAGGTGCACGCCCTACGGATGGCTCCTTCACTGATTGTGGCTGAGAGCGAAGCCGGGTACCAGGCATGCCTGCAATGCGAAAACCCGTGTCGGATCCAAACCTGCCTTTCAGCAATGGAAAGCCCTTTAACGGAAGTCTTTTTATTTGGGGGCAAAGGGCAACCATCCTGGTGCTCCCACGTTTCCAAAGCTTGTTGCTTTGTCCCCAGTTCAGTTGCATCACTGAGGTTTGTTTGGAAAACTGCAATTCTTAAGTAAGCATGCGGCTTTCTCCACGAGGATTTATGAAAGACATGTTTTGCTCAGTTTTTCTTCTTGTGTTATTCCCTAAAAAGACAAACCACTTTAATGACCACTGCACGATTTGCAATGGTGAGATTTATCATGGAGTCGCCACTGTGTGCCCAAGAAGGCTGCCTGTGTCCTGGCCCCACCCCTCTGGAAGATGACCCATGCCTGGGCCTGTAGGACATTTCTTACTGGGTGAATGCCATTACCTTGTGCTGTCACATGGTGTGTCGTATTGATAGCTATGTCTGAATCCTGAAATTCTGAGAAATACAATATTTAAGGGTTATAATAGTGCTTGACCACCCTGTGAATTTTAATATTTTCTTGTAAGTAAAGGCAGGGAGAAACAGGTGATATATTATCACATTAAATGATGTTAGCTCTCCACATGTAATACACAGTCTTGAAATAATACTCAAGATTGGCTGTAGAGTCACATAATTGTGAAGATTTGTTAAATATTTTTATGTGAAGCTTTATGTATTTCATGGAAAATATCTTAAGCTAGTCGATGATATTATATATATCATTTATACGTGTAAATTATTTTTATGATTTTTCATATATTTAATATAAATAATCATTTTTCATATATCGCTGCATATAAATGTAAATATCAGATGGATTTTCTCATAATAAAAGCAGGCTAATATATAATCATGCTTTAAGTGAATCTAGCAAACTTTAAGCTCAGTTCTTTTGTTATCATGACAACCTAGGATTGATCTTTTTAATCTTTATTTCAGATTTAAGAGACAGTTTGCCTTCGGTAGGTCTCCGCTCCGACCCTGGGCTTCCTCCTCTGAAAATCAGGAATGGAAACTCCTAGCTCGTCTGTTTCGTGGGTGCAACAGGCAGCCCTGAAGGGGGGCTTTCTTCCCACCGGAAACCAGTTCTCCTGACAGATGTGGCCATACTCTTCCCGGTGCCCGTGCCGTGTGCCCTGCAATTCCGCGTCCCCATCACGCTTCTCCCAGGGATGCGGAGGGCTGGAGAGCTGGGGGAGCCAGCCGACACTTTTCTTTGGCTCCTCATTAGTTCTTCAACTCAAAGTTCTCCCTGCCGTCCACTGGACTTGTAACCATGGACAGGACCCTGTTTGTGTTGTCAGAGTTTAATAGCTTTTATGCGTCCTGCCTAAGTCTAGTTAACGACCTTAAAAAATTTGATACCCTGTTATTTTTCAGGAAAATAAGCAAAAAAAAAAAAAAAAAAAAGAAAGAAAGAAAAAGAAGAAAATGCTTTCACAAATGCCTGACCTCCCTCCACCCCAGGGGACTGCATACCCCTCCTTCCTCAGGGACACCCAGGCTGGGGCCTTCTTCATGGACACCCACGGGCTCGGGGGGCTCGCTGCCCACCAGCTCAGCCCCTCATCACCAGGTGCCTCCTCTCTAGGAGCGTCCCCACAGCTGCGCACCTGGCTAATCCCTTCCATCTCAGAATACACGGGATGACCCTGCCTTGCCTCCAAACTCCCTG